>NW_007730076.1:2321-30124 GCF_000696425.1 Galeopterus variegatus
GCCTCAGTTTCTCCATCTAAGTTTGGAATCACTTGTGTAAGGGTCTCCTGAATTGAGCCCCACTTCCTGCCTCTAAAGCCCAGCAACATGGGATCAGGGCTGGGCAGCCTGCAGCACAGGGGAGAAAAAGACGGAGGCCGGCCCACTAACCCGATCCAACCGGCCCACCCCCACTGGGTCTCGTCTCTGGTTCCCACGGCCCCCCACGGAGCAGCCCTGCCCAGATGCAGCTTTGTCCAGCCCAAGGAATGAAAGGGCAGGGGTGTGGCTCAGGCCCCGAGAGCTGAGCTTGAGGCGGTTGGGCTGGCTTGGAGTTGTGCAACCACCACCTCTATGTAGTTCCAGAACATTCCATCACTCAAAAGGAAGCCTTGTCCCCATCAGCAGTCATTCCTTATCCCCACCCCCAGCCCCCAGCAACCACAAACCCACATTGTGTCTCTGTGGATCGTCCTGTTTCGGACACTTCATACAAATGGAGTCACACACTGCGTGGCCTTTAGTGTCTGGCGTCTGTCACTGAGTGTGATGTGTTCAAGATTCAGCCACATGCTAGTGTGTGTCAGAGCCTCGTTCCTGTTCATAGTTGAGTGATGTTCCCGTGTGTGGAGGGACCGCGCTGTGTTTACCCGTTCATCCATCGAAGGGCACTGGGGTGTTTCTACCTTGTGTCTACTGTGTTTTCTGCTAGTATGTTTTTGGCAGCGGGCCGACATGGGGATCCAAACCCGTGACTGTGATGTCACAGCACTGCCCTCCCCCCAGCAGGCTGAGCGGCCGGCCCCGCCTCGCCTCATGGCTGCGGCTAATGCGCTGCTGTGATCGGGGTGTGCGTGTCTGCTCGAGTCCCTGCCTTCGATTCCTCTGGGCGGATTCCTAGGAGCGGGGTTTCTACGTCGTACGGTAATTCTATGCTTAGCTTTTTGAGGAACCACCAAACAATAATATAGTTTTAAGAGGGAAAAAAAAAATCTAGGCTCCAAAAAAGGATGTTCACTAATGATGCCAGTTTTGTAAAAATAAATGTCACTAATCCTGAAATTAAAATTTACAAAAACATCAGAGGAAAAAGCACTAAAGTACTCAGCAGCGTCTGTTTCTGGATGGTGAGGTGTCTGGTGTTTCCAGAATTGTCTTGTTTGAGCTCGCCGACTTTTCTAAATGCTCGTCTTTGGCTGGCGTGGCGGGAAGGAAAGCAGGGCTGTTGTTGGACAGGAAGCTCCTGGACCTCGCCATGCAGGTGGGCTGGTTTGTCCAGTTTCTTGTTGGCTCCTGGGGAGGCTTTATTTGCTCAGGATTTTTAATGGTGGTGACTCACCAGCAAAATCAACTTCCCCTTTTCCCTCAGGGCTCCCAAAGTGGCCCACGCTTTCCAGCTAAGGGCATAAACATTGGGTACAACCTCAGAAGGTACCTTTGCTTTTCTGGGTGGCCGGCGGTGCAGGGGTCGAACCCTGGACCTTGGCGTTATCAGCACCACGCTCCAACCATCTGAGCTCACCGGCCAGCCCTAGAAAGTACCTTCGAGGGCTGAGAGGGAGTCCGGAGCCCACGCCCCCTGCAGAGGAGCCAGCTTTCTCTGCATAGTGACATGTGCAGCATGAAGTTTCAGGGTGCCTGAGCTTGCTGGGGTTGCTGTTACAGATGACCACAAACTGGGGGACTTAAAACAACAGAAACTTATTCTGTCACAATTTTGGAGGCTGGAAGTCTGAGGTCCAGGTGTGGCAGGGCCGCGCTCCGTCTGGAGGCTCCAGGGGAGAGTCCTTCCTGCCTCTTCCTGCTTCTGGGGCTCCAGGAGTCCCTGGGACACATCACTCCAGTGTCTGCCTGCGTGGTCCCATAGGCTTCTCTGTGTATGAGATGCCAGTCATCGGATTAGCACCCACCTACTCCAGTATAATCTCATCCTAACTAATTCCATCTGCAAAGACCCCAATCCCAAATAAAGTCAGATTTTGAGGTCCTGGGGGTTAGGACTTAACATGTTCTTTTGGGGACACAATTCAATCCACAATGGGGGGGAGTGGCAGTGTCTGGAAGGACAGACTTGTGGTGACAGCCCCTCTAGGTCAACTTCGGGCAGAGGGCCTTGAGAGAGCCAAGGGGAGATGGGTAGAAAAGATGTGGGGGGCCAGGTGATGTGGGGGGCCAGGTGATGTGGGCCGAGAACATCCCTCATCCAGGCAGAGGCACAGGCGCGGGGGTCTACCTCTTCCAGCCCCTGGGGTCCCAACCATCCTTCCTCGACACCCCAGAAGAACCCCGTTTCCTAGGTGAGGACACCCCCTCTGCAGGAGGTAAACATGCCCACCCTCCCGAAGGGTGCGCTGGACTCAGAACAGACTGTTAGGTTGGGCAAGATGGAGAAAAGGGAGACGCCCACGAAGCCTAATACAGACTGGAGAGGGGAAACCTGGGGACCCCACCTGCACCAGGTGTCCAAGCAGGTGTGGTCGTGTGGGCCTGACACGATGTGGGGGGTGAGGGGGGCACCTCGCCTCTGGCGTGTCTTCCCCAAATCCCCGACCTCAGTCTGATCATGAAAAAACAGACAAACCCAGGTTGAGGGACATTTTACAAAACACCTGACCTAGGCCGGCCCGTGGCTCACTCGGGAGAGTGTGGTGCTGATAACACCAAGGCCCCGGGTTCGGATCCCACATAGGGATAGCCGGTTTGCTCGCTGGCTGAGCGTGGTGCTGACAACACCAAGTCAAGGGTTACAATCCCCTTACCGGTCATCTTTAAAAAAAAAAAAAAAAAAACCTGACCTGCCCTTAAAAGTGTCCAGGTCACAAAAGAAGAGGAACATCTGAGAAACTGTCACATCCCAGAGGAGCCTGGGGAAACACGATGACCAAATGTCATGTGGGATCCTGGATGGGACCCTGGGACAGAAAAAGGACGCTAGGAAAAAAAACACTGATACCCAAATAAAGTCTGGAGTTTAGTTAATAGCAGTGAATCTGTCAGTGTCTTATTTGTAATAAGTGCATCGTGAGCATTAGCTCAGCGGTGACAGCGCGGCGCTGGTCACACCAAGGTCCAGGTTCCGTCCCTGTACCGGGCAGCCGCCAAAAAAGAAAAAGCCCCAAAATGAAATATTGCACTAAAGTATGACATAGTCAGTGACCGAGGTTCCAGAGTCCCCCCACGTTGTGAGCTCAGGGCAAGTGCTTACCCCGTCCTGTCCCTCGGCTGGAGGAGCTGCGCTCTCTGGGTCTGTCTGTCCTGCCTGGACTGTCTGTCCTGCCTGGACCGTCTGTCCTGTCCTACAAACCAAAGGGGGAGGGCCACTACCTGGACTGTCTGTCCTGCCTGGACCGTCTGTCCTGTCCTACAAACCAAAGGGGGAGGGCCACAAATTCAGCCGCCAGGACAAGTAACATGATGTAATGTGGGTTTTTGTGCATGTGTCTTTATCTTCTTTTAAAGAAAATGTAATTTTATTAATATTTTTCACATTCTAGGAGGCAGTGGCAGAGCACTTGGGGGGAAGTGGGGAGGGGAAAGGGGAAGGAAATGGGGTGGGAGGCGGAGCAAGGAGGGGGGCAGGGTCGAGGCCTCTGCACCCCTTGTTCCCACAGGGGAGACCCAGGGGCTTCCAGCGGTGGCTCAGTCCCTGCCCGGCTGGGAGCAGATGTCAGGGGGTGTGGATCAGCCCTCGCTCCCTCACCCTCCCAGCTCAGGAACCCAGAGCCCTTCTTTCTGCAGCTTCATGGTCGTGGGCTTCCAGTCCTAGGTGTTATGGGTGTTATAGGTGTTCTTCGGTGAAATGAGACCTTTACTAGTTAATATCCAACTTTGTCTCTGGTTGCGGGTACTTGGTTTTTCCTCTCAGTTCTGTGTCGGATTATTCACTGTTCCCACTGTTTAAACTCTGCACTGGAACTGATTTGTTGTCCTTTGCTTACTTCTAAAACGGGGGAACTTCCCGTGGGGACCAGCACTTGAGCCCTGTGGTTGAGCTAAGTTGCTGCTTTGTGGCCGATTCCCTGGGGAAGGCTTTTTGTGCAGCTCAGGTTTTAATGGTTGACCTTACAGGTACTTCGGGCTCTGGTGAGGTCTGGTGCACCTGGGCTGTGTGGAAACTCTGATCTGGGCCTGAGTCTTTTCATCCAACTGCACCTCATGCAATTCTATATTCCTGACCAGTCTCCCCTGAGTGGTCCTGCACCGAGTGGTGGCAGATCAGCTGTCCTTGCTGTGCCCCAGTGTTCCCCTGATGGGCCCGTCTCCCCCACTGCCCATGCTGCAAACACTTCCCATGGGACGGGCCATGTGCCCGTCCCTTGCAATGACTCAGCAGCCTCTGAGTGGCTCCTTTTTTTCACTTGTTCTGGCTTCTGGGTCCTGTGTGGGTCCATGGGAACCCTGTTAGTGGTCTTGCTGTCCTGGGCCCCCCCAAGGCCCTTTTCTCCCCTGCCACCTCCAAGCAACCTCATCTGAAGGGCACAGCTGCAGCTTCTGCCAGTTCCTGCTTTCTGCACTCAGCAGCTCCAGCCTGGAAGCAACTGGATTCGAAATGGTTGGAGGGGTTTTTTCTTTCTCTCATCGTGGCTTCTCCCACCTTCGTGCTCTCCATGGGTCTCTCCTCCTCTTCCCCTGAGCTCTCGCGGCCCCAGCTTGGCTGTTGTTGCTTTTTAACCGTTGTAAATTGGCTGATTTGTGGGAGAGGGAGAGAGTGACGCTAGAGACTGTCTATTCCACTATCTTGACCAGAAGCCCCTGATGTAATATTTTAAAAAATAAAAATTAATTCATAAAATCAGTATGGCGATTCCTAAAGACAACAAACATAAAATTACCATATGATCCAACAATCCCACTTCTGGGCATATGCCCAGAGGAACGGGGAGCACGTCTCGAACAGACACTTGCAGGCAGATTTCACAGCAGCATCATTCACAACAGGTGGCCGCTACCCAGCGCCCGTCCACGGATGAAGGATAAACACGGCACGGGCCATCCACGCCCGGAACAGGTTCAGCCTTAAAGAGGAATGAGGCTCTGACATGGGCTGCAACGTGCATGAACCTGGAGGACATTCTTACATAAGCCAGTCACACAAGGACAAACTATGTGATCCACTCACAGGAGGTCCCTAGAGTCGTCAGATCCACAGAGACAGGAAGTAGAACGGGGGTGCCAGGGGCTGGGTGGGTGGGGGACGGGACGGGAAAGTGACTGCCAAGGGGGGCAGAGTGGGGTCTCTCTTTGGGTGCCTTTTTTTTTCTTTCTTTGTGGCTGGCTGGTAAGTGGATCCGAATCCTCCACCTCCGTGGTGTCAGCACCACACTCTAACCAAGGGAGCTAAGCAGCCAGCCTCTAGGATGGTGAGAATGTTCTGGAATTGCATACTAGAGATGGTTGCACAACTTTGTGAATATACTAAAAACCACTGAATTGTGCACTTTAAAAGGGTAAATTGTATGTTGTATGAATTATATCTCAATAAGGCTGTTATTTTAAAAAACAAAACAAATATAAGAAAATTTCCCATCCAGCTAGGCTGGGCTTGGCAGTGGTATGTTTGATGATTGACTAAACAAAGTTGTCACTGAGTGAATAGATGGGATGATAATACAACAATGTGTAAAAGCAGCCCACAATTATCAAGTTACTTACCATGGATTGACCTGTTTCCACCTTGTGCCACCCTGGGAAGAAGTGACCCCACTTTCCAGATGAAGAAACTGAGGTCTCTGAGCTGGTCAGCCAGCAGAGCCTGGATTCCACGCAGCGGTGTTGCTTCCGGTGTGCAGGAGGCACCGGTCGAGGTGCCGCCTCCTCCAGGGAGCCCTCCCTGCTGTTTCTGGGCTCCCCGGGCCACGCTGTCCCTGTGGGCTCGGAAGGGCAGGGCCACAGTCAGCCCCAGCTGCAGCTGAGCCCAGCCCACAAGAGCTGCTTCCTAAAGGCTTGTCGACTGAATCCAGGAGAGAAGGCAAGTGACCACCCTTCGTGGGTGCACTCCCCGCTGGCTCAGAGATAGCAGGCAATGCCCCCTGGGTCACACAGTGGCCTGCCTGGCGGTGGCTCTATGCTGAAGAACGGGTGGGGACACCCTAGCAGTGACCTCATGCTAGCCCCTTCCCCCTCCCTCCAGCAGCATGTGCTGATTGGCCACCAGCTGTCTCTGGCCACCTGTCACTGTCTGTCACGGGGCCACCCTCCCCATTCTCCATCCTGCCTGCCAGGCCCAGCACAGCGGTGTCTGTCGGGTAAGTGGGGCTGGGGTGGCCCATACAGAGGTTTGGGTCCCCAGGGTCTGGGGAGGGCATCGCTGAGGTCCACAGAGGTCCCCGATTCCTGGGGCTGCCACTGCCCTGCACACACCAAAGGGCCCACACACCCGGCCTTCGCTGCCCGTCGGGCCCCTCCCCCACTGCCCTGGTCTCAGAGCCCCAGCAAAGGGTGGCCTTTCTGCCCAGAAATGGGGACACACTCATGCTGGTAGCCAGAGGCCGTGGGAATCCCGAAATCAGGGCTTTGGTCTGACTTCAAGCTCAACATGATCTCCGGCCAATGACTCTATCTCCAGCCTCAGTTTCCTCATCTGCCATATGGGAACAGAGGCAGTGAGGGGAGGCAGGGGACTCAGTGTTGGGATTGGAGGACCCCTGGTACACTCCCCCACTGCTCCGGCCTGTCACGGCCAGCACCAAGCTGATGGGACGTGACCCTCTGGATTCATGGGGTCAAGCAAGGGGTTTGGGTGCCAGGAATGGCGGGTGAAGATAGCCCAGAGAAAGACCCTGTAGGAGCAAAGGCCTGGGAGGGGCCGAGGCACCCGTTGGCATGTCTTGCTGGCCACCAGATAAAAATAGTCCCTGGTCTCAGAGAACATGAACTGAGCCTGGGGCCAAGGGTTCTGGTTTGGGCTGTGTCTTTGACTCATCACTGTGTGACCTGGGGCGGGCTCCAGCCCTCTCTGGGCCCCAGCAGCCTTCACTGCTCTGCGAAGGGACACTGGGGCCGCTGAAAGCCAGGGCTGTAGCTCTGTAGGGAGGGGTCCTGAGGCAGGCACGGGGGAGCGAGTGGGCCGGGAAGGGCGGTCCGCTGGGCCCGTGCCTTGCATGGGCGTGACTTAGCCAAGGGAAGGGTGTTCGGGGCAGAAGGATGGGCGCGGGCTGGCAAGTGGGAGAGCAGGGCCCACAGCCAGGCCCCGACCAGTCAATGCAAGACCCCCTTTCCCTGTCCCCTCCCAGCCCACTCTGGCCCCCCTGCGGCTCCAACGTTTCCATGACAACCAGGGCCCTGGAGGAGCTGGATGGAGGCCTGGGCAGCTGCCTGGGTGCTGAGGACACATCTGCACTGGCTGAGCCCTGCTTGGGCCAGCCCCAGGAGGACCAGGCCCGAGGTACCAGGTGGCTCCCCTTCAAGGACCAGGGCTTGGTCTCCCACACTGGACTGGCTTTAACAGCATTCCCCGTGTCCAACCCCTGAGCCCCATTTCTGACTCAGGTCTCTGTAAGGAGCCCCCAAAGAACACAGGGGCTGGGCCACACCGACGTGGGTTCCAGCTCGCCACTAAAGTGCTGTGTGCCTCTGGGCAGAGCCATCTCTGAGCCCATCTGCTTTCCTCTGTGTAATGTGGGAGCAGTCACCTGCCCCTTGTCCCCCAGAGCCAGGGATTGGCGAAGTGCTGTGTGCCTCTGGGCAGAGCCATCTCTGAGCCCATCTACTTTCCTCTGTGTAATGTGGGAGCAGTCACCTGCCCCTTGTCCCCCAGAGCCAGGGATTGGCCTGGGGGTCCCCACTACCTTGACTGTCCCTCTGTTCTCCCCAGCAGCGACACCTCGACTGTCCGACTCCAGCAGCTGGTGCCCCGTGAGTAGCTGGGTCCAGGATGCCCATGGAGTCACAGACACACTGGCCCAGGGGGTGGGCGTGGGTTCCAACAGTCCATGGGGAGGACTTGGGTTCCCTTAGAAGACTGGAAGGAAACACCCAGAATGTCTGTGATTCCCTACAGGACTCTCAGGAGCCGGTGGCTGAAGGCGGCCCAGCAGGCGGTGCGAATGCCAGGCCCAAGAAGACGGAAAAAGAGTCTGCGGCCCGGGGGGCGCCCGGACCGGGGAAGGAGAGGCTGAAGGCTGGAGCCAGTGGGTTTGCAGGGGCATGGGTGAGGTGGGGCGGGCCTGGACTGGCATGGGGCGCAAGTGCAGGGCTGGGAGCCTCGCTGATTCGTGATTATACCAGCCAAGGTGCTACTAGGCTCCCGCCGATTCCCGGGAAGCGCCCCTGCCCAGGGCCGCACAGCCGGGCAGGGCGGAGCTGGGTCCTAAGAACAGGTCTGTCCCCGGCTGCCCGCGCCTGGGAAGGGAAGGCCCCTGAAGATCTAATGTGATCTGGTGGAACAAGCCCTGGAAGCAGGAAACATTGCCACCAGTCCCACTTCTGTGCTTATTAAACTGCTGTTTGAGAAAGCACATTTCCTTTTTGGCTTGAGTTCTCTCATCTATAAATTAGGGATAATTATAGTCTCTGACAGGATTAATTTTCCAAAACTTTCCAACTTAGGCCTCTCTCCATTTTAGACCAAGCTGCTTTTATTTTGCGCATTTTAGACCAGATAAAGTTTTTGAGGGGGAAAGGGGTTCTTTTTCAACAACAGTGACTCAACCAGGAGGGTATCCCAAACTATTCCTCAGGGAGAACACACATAGCTTGAAAAATTAGATTCTAAAATTACTATTGCTTTGATTTTTGGTCTTAATCTTTGACTTATTTTGAATATTAAATACAATTTAAAAAGAGTATTAGATTGTATTTTTTGGAAGAAAAGGGCACATGATTTGAGGAAGATTGAACACCACTATTACATGAATATCTAAAGAGGAGAGCAGATGCCTCTTCTTACCTCGTTCTGTGTCATAGAGGTACACAAATTTCTCCCACTTGTAGTGACCCAGAAGACTCAGAATAGCGCCCTTCAAGGCTGGGCGCATCTGGATGACAAACTGCACATCTGCGTCAGTGGGGAAGCTGGGCGTGACAAAGGATGTGTGCAGGGCCCCACAGAAGGAGGTCAGGGTGTTCATTGACATCTGGTCATAGAATCCAAAGATGGCATACACCCCTCGAGAGAACTGAGAGCAGACTGCAATGAGAAAAAGAGAGAAATTTCAATAGCTCCATGGTTCCTTGCTGTGGATTGCAGGGCTGGAAATACAATGTACAGTTAGGCTCTAAATTACATGCCTCAAAAGAAAACCAAGACCTCAGAAAATCTCTAGAAGCCCTTGAAAGCCCAATTGCCCACAGGAGAAGAGTAAGGAAGGGAAGAATTTATTTGATACAGGTATATATCATCTGTGTCTACAATAAGCAGGAAATTAAGAAGATGTGGAAGGAAAGAGGTGAAGATTGTCTTTCCCTCTTCCAGCAACCCTCTCAGCTCACTTCCCAAGGCACTTGGTGCTCTTGTACCCTTATCATAACTTCTCAGGGGCCTCTTAGTGTATCCATGCACCCTTCAAGGTACAATTGTCTTGTGTCCCACCCCTTCAGTACTTTTTCTATTGTGTGACAATAATGACCAAGGATTCAGTCAGAATAACTGCTAATGTGAGTGCTAGGAAATGTGTTACTCTTCCTAAGTTACCTAATACTTTAGCCACAGTTATGTTATGATTAAGATCCTTAACCATCGGCTACCAATTTAGAGGATTTAAGATTCTGGGCAGGCCATGGGGAAGATTGATCGTTCAGTGTCCATTGAGTCATAGGGGGTAGGTGGCTGCCTATTCTATCCATGTGTAATTGGCAAAGTTCTATCTCAATCCATCTGCATTTATCTTGTAGACTCTACCAGCCCACGTGTAGAACTTTCATGCCCCCCTCATGGTTGTTGTCAGCTTTTCTACATTTCAAAGTGGGCCCCACCACTGCCTCTTCCCTCTTCTGGCCCAGATGAGCTTAAAAAATGTG
Organism: Galeopterus variegatus; assembly: GCF_000696425.1. Lineage (NCBI taxonomy): Eukaryota > Metazoa > Chordata > Mammalia > Dermoptera > Cynocephalidae > Galeopterus > Galeopterus variegatus. Next base: position 12,258 of record NW_007730076.1, read on the forward strand.
AACCAATTTCGATATTAGCTTCAGTAGAACATAATTAGCAAAGCAAATCAGCTACAACAACACCGTGTGGTGCATTCCCAAACCAAGTGGAAATGATCTTTACATTATCTGCATCACTGCTCTCTTCCATTCATGCGAAGCAGACATACCAGGCATAATGTGGTGTGATTTAAGGGGTCTTGCATGGCCTCCCTTATCTGCTAAGAAACCCTAAATACTACTGTTAGGCTTACTTCTTCAGGTTTAAGATGTTGAAAAAAGTTTTTGGGTTGGGAGAGAGATTAAATAGAATATTTTTTTAGTGGTTATCATGGTAAGATGAATTAATATGTCCAATTAGATGCCAGGATGAGTGGGAAAGCAAATGGGTAAGTTTTGATGGGGATGGGTGGATCAGAGAAGAGAACATATAGGGTCTGGAGTTCTCTGTGAGGGGAGAAACAGTGAAGGCATTGGGCACCAAAAAGGAAGGCATTGAAAGTAGGATGAAGACAGGTGGAAACCAATTTAATTCATTTCTTGACCCTATTGTGAGAAATAGAGAGTTCTTAGTATCTGTGATATCTTGCTTTCCATGCATTCTATTTAAATCTGCGTTGATTAGGGCTGCTCTCTTTTATCAGCGAAACTCATTAGTCCTTGGCTTGAGGGTAGCATTTCAAAGGTGATTATCAGTCATTCGACTATCTCCATCATGGAAGACAACAGCTTCCAACTTGAGGAATTCTAAGTGATCCCTAAACACATGCACAAAAAAAGTCTATATTAAAAGGAAAAATCCAACTAGAGAATGAATCTGAGGTACTTCATGACAGAGACCAAAGGGAATAATCAGAAACAGAATGGATACCTTGGTCATCACCAACAGAGAGACCAAAAAAAGTCTCATTCTCAAATTAATCCTGTAAATGGAGAATTTATAGTACCAGGTCAAGTCTTGGACAGTGCACATAATGTTCTGTATAAAATTGACAATAATTATGATAATAGCCATTGACAATAATGATAATAACAATAATAAAAGCCAATAATAATAACAATACTTAGCCAGGCACCATGCTAAGTACTATACAAATATTATCTCATTTAATATCCCCATCAACAATATAAGGTAGTGCTATTATTCCTATATAATAGGTAAGAATTCTAAGACAAAAAAAAAAAATTGTAGCTATTAAGCAGAGGAGCCGGGATTTGAACCTGAGTCTGTCTGAATCCAAAACTCACACTCCCTGGGACTTAAATCCAATAATGTCATTGAAGAGTTACTTATTGGGCCACATGAGATAGAGATCCCAGATTTAGCTAATAAAAACACAGGATGTCCAATTCAATTTGAATTTCAGATAAATAACAAGTTGCTGTGTAAGTGTGGCTCAAATTCATACATATACCAAAAAAGTATTTGTTGTTTTATTTAAAATTCACATTTAAAATTATGTAATTAGTAATAATAAAAAAAGCTTCTTATTGGTAATCTTGCTCCACATATGCTTTAATCTCAGGAAAGTAGTGTTCTAGATGGGATATGTCTGCATTCTGGTCACAGGGAGAGTATCCTAGTGGTGTAAATAAATAAAAAATAAATAATAAATAAAGAAGCCACACACATACACACAAAATAATAATAGCAAAATTCACATTTAACTGAGAATCCTGTATTTTATCTAGCAACCCTAGAAAGAACCTGTCCTTACTAATGATCATGGGGCTGGAAGGCTGTAGCAAGCAATCATGGACCTTCAACCAAAATGAAACAGAGATAGCTGGTAATTCTCAGAAGCATACCAACTAGCAGGTTGGTATCTTTTCTCCTGAAAGCGTCTACTGCCTCAGGTGTCCGCCCAGGCAGCCATGCTCTCCAACCTATGGCTTCCAAGGACCTCTTTGCCAGTTACCTAGCTCATAGACCTGTGTGTGAGGGGTCTAGTGACACAGCCTGGCATGTGAAGGGTTTATGATGAGTCCGTGAACAGGCTTGAGGGGTCTGTGAGATCCATACCCAGCCCTAGCTTGAAAATTGGCCCAGTCAGCAGGATTACAGGCAGGTATAAGAGCTCAACAATTGGTGTAGTCTGTGACAGGCTTCTGAGCAGGTACAGGAGCCAAAAGCCCTTGGAAGAAGGAGGAAATGTGGCTACTTTCGAATATGCTCTGCCCTATGGCCACCTTCCTGTTGATGGGGATCTGGTTGCTGCACACTGTTCTGCAAGTCAGCATAGACCAGGTACTACAATGCAAAACCCCTTGGGAAGGGGAGGAAATGTTGCTATCCTTGAGCGTGTGGTGCCCGGTGGCCACTTTTCTGCTGACCAGAGCCTGACTACTGTTAACTATGCTGCAAACTGATTGAGATTTGTGGCAGAAAGCAGAGCTGTTGGAAGCACAGATAAATGTCCTGGAGGATGATGTGCAGCGACTGACCACTCCTGCCTCTCACACCAGGGAAGGCAACCAACCCAGTGGTGAGTTGGGGGAAACCGTGCATCTCCAGGACTGACCTGTTGTGCATGAGAAACTGGAAGACAAGCAGCCTATGGGACCAGACGGACAACTGGTGGGTGATCCACAGTTGACCCAGTTCACTACCTATGTCCCATATACCCAGGTTGAACTGGTTGACTTGGGAAGACAGTTCAGGCAGAAACATGGGAGACCCTGGCTGCTTGGCTATTGCAGTTATGGGACCTAGGGGTGGATAGTGTGATGTGCTCTGGTGAGGAGATGGAGAAGCTGGCCTCCATCACCATGCACCCGTCCCTGAAGCAGCAGCTACAGAATAGCCACAGATATGCACAAGGATGACGTAATCACTCCTTGATGGACTGGGTGAATGCATCTGCCCAAACCATGTGGGCAAATGCTGGAGAACTGCCCGAGATTGTTAGTAAATGGCAAACATATGCTGAGCTGGTCCAAATCATTCGGGAGCTGAGGATGAGGCAGTCCACATTTAATATGAACACTTGTGGCCCAGACAATGAGAACTTTACAGGCAGCATGAGAGACATAATGCTGCAAAATGCCCCATCAACATCCTTTGGGTCCCTGATGGCCATACTGGTCCCATACATTGGTCGTCCTATACATGAGGTAACAACATGGGTGAAGTAGAGGATAGAAGGCAAGCAAAAGGGGTCCGAAAGGTGGCTAGACCAAACCCCCAAGAAATGCTTGGGATTTTATCCCAGAGGGACCAAGAAAAACTAGCCGTAAGCAGATGTGGCTTGACTTGCTCGCAGCAGGGGTTGATAAAAAGAAAACTGACTGGCAGCCAAATGCAGCCCTGTTTGCCTTGTGGCAACAATTGCTCCCTGAACAGTGTTTCTTCACTAAATGTCTGGAAACAGGTAGCAAGGTACACTCAGTGGATTTTAAGGACTTTTTGGTTGCTCCCGAGGAGGCAGATGAACTGTTCCATTTTGATTAGGGAGTAGGCTAAGGTACTCGTCTTTTGGGGGCAGGCAAGGACTGGAGGCCTCACATTGAACTGGCAATGTAATGGTCGAGGATGAATGTGCAGCATGTTTTGGCATTGGTGGATACAGGTGCAGAATTCAGCCTGATATATGGCAATCCAGATAAGTTTCCGGGGGCCACATTTGTATAGACGGCTGTGGAGGACATACTACTGTGGTCAAAGCTGTGTCAGTGCCATTGGGCATGGGAAGATTACCTCCTCATGTACATATTGTATATATATCCCCTGTAGCTGAATACATCTTGGGTATGGATGTACTTTATGGTTTGCACCTGCAAACAACAGTTGGAGAGTTTTGGCTGCAAACATGGAAAGTAAAGCCTGTGTTATGAGGATATGCTAAACATGACCCACAGGTGTTAGCCAAGCCAAGACATGTGGTTAGTGTAAAGCAGTATCGCCTACCGGGAAGACATGCAGAGATAAGTGCCATTATATTGGAATATATTGTCATGCTCTTTTTTCTGCCCATAATCCTGCCAACTGGGCCAATTGTCAAGCTAGGGCTGGGTCTGGAGCTCACAGACCCCTCAAGCCTGTTCACGGACTGGGTCACAAACCCTTTACATGCCAGGCTGGGTTCCCAGACCCCTCACATGCCAGGCTGGGTCCCTGGACCCCTCACATGACAGATTGGGTCACCAGACCCATCACACACAGGTCTCTGAGCTAGGTAACTGGCAAACAGGTCCTTGGAAGCCGTAGGCCGGAGAGCATGGCTATGTGGATGGACATCTGAGGCAGTGGACACCAGTCAAGGTGGCAGTGCCATGCATGTGCACTGACTCCACCCACACACACACAATTTGCTTACAAAGAATTTGCCACACCACCCCCAACCATCCCTAAGGCGAGGGGGCCTGATTAAATTATTCCATTTTTCCCAACAGATATCATTTTTCAAAGTTTTTAGGCTAAGTATATGTAGAGTGTTTGATATTATTCCCACAGTCCATTATAGTCATTAACTAAGAGAAGCTGTACAAAAAAATTAAATACAGTCAGCCCTTTGTAACTGCAGATCCCACACCCATGATTCAGCCAATCGTGGATCAAAAATATTTTAAAAAAACAAAATAAAAAAATAATGTAACAATACAAAAAATACAAATAAACAATACAGAATAACATTTATCTATATAGCATTTACATTGTATTAGGTATTATAAGTAATCTAGAGATAATTTAAAGCATAAGGGAAGATGTGCATAGGTTATATGTAAAGACTATGCCATTTTATATCAGAGACTTGAGCATTGGCAGATTTTGTTATCCTTGGGGGTCCTGGAACCCATCCCCACAGATATTGGTGGATGACTGTTCTTTTCCCTCTAGGAGTTCACAATCTAAGGCAGACAGATATGAATAGACCCAGACTGGAACTATTAAATTAAAATGTGAACAGAAAGGTCAAGCCCAAACATTTTATTATAATTATATCCCCTCAACATTTTGCCTATGGTATAGTTATAATAAATGCCTGAATAGATAAGTGAAGGGATGAATGAATGAAGGAGTAAATGAATGAATGAATATGGCACTGTTAAAAAAGAAAGAAACTTCACAAGGAAGTGTGTTATGAGGAAATCAAAAAAAGAATGATGCTACATGGTGTTGAATCAAAATAATAATGTTTGTGGACAGAATGCAATTCCTCAGAGGTTAAAAACAGAGCTCGGTGAAATCACCTAGCAGCCTATGATATAGAGTTAGGGCATCAAACTAAGGCATATATGTTGGTGATGGTGTTAGTGTGAGCCTTATAAAGCCGTTCTATGTCATCCAGTCCCAGGACGGGTTCATATTTTAAAGAAACTTACCTAGAACAAGGGTATTCACTCATGACTCTGAAAAAGATTAAAGAACAGTCTATTTTATTTGATCTACACAGCTCTTATTAAAGCTCCATGTCCTCTCCTCTTCTCTATAATTCTTCAGTCCCCAAAAGCCTTTGATTCTTTTCACCGAGATGTCTCTCTGATCCAAGGCCATGTGGATTCACTTTCTGCCCTTTTGTTTCCTTGTCACTCAGCCCCTCACACCCGATGTGCTCCTGACAACACGTTCTTTTGCTGTGCAGGCTCCTCTTGAGAATGAAGTTTGTCTTCTACCCTAATTTTTTTTTAGTTAGGAAAATTCACCTCTCAGTTTTTGTCCTTTCCTTTCTTCTGAAAGCTCAGGGTTGGTGAGGGTTTCAAGGAAGAAGGTTAAAAAAGCAATGCTAGCATTCTCTGACATGAAGTTTGAGGGTGGAGAGAAATGTTATAAACTACGACTGCACGCACACACACACAGACACACACACACACGAATACTTTTGCACCATTATTAATATTAAGCATACCAAAACCAGGTATAGTTAATGGTATAAAATTTTTCATATTTTTAGGCCATGAACCTCAGATGTGCAAAAATGGATTTTCATACTTCTGTGACTAAACTCTGAGCTCATCACTCATACATAAAATGATATTTACATTTACAACTTCGAAGTAGCTTGGTTTAAAAATCAGGCACTTTTTCTTTAAAATTCAACCTTAAACATTTAAGAAATCTTACCCTATCCCCTTCTTTCCCCTTGTGCTCAACAGCATCGGGGTTCAGGGGCACTTTTTTTTTTTAAATGTCTGTGTGCAATATGTGATGCTCAAATCAGGATAATTAGTATATTCAACCTTACCCATCATAATCATTTTTTGTGGCCATTTATCAATTTTTAACTAACCCCCAATCCTCCTTGCCACCTCTGGTAACCTCAGTTCTGTTCTTTCCTTTTGAAAGTTCAATGTATTATTATGGTTGTTGTATCTTTCTTTCTTTTTTTATTTATTTGTTCATTGTTTTAGCTCCCACTTATAAGTGAGGACAGGTGTTATTTCTCTTTCTGTGCCTGGGCTTATTTCACTTAACATAATCTTCTCTAAGTTCATCCATGTTGCTGCAAATGGCAATATTTCATTCTTTTTTATGGCAGAGTATATTCCTATGTGCAAACATACAAAATTTTCCTTATCCAGTCATCCAATGATGGAAATTTAGGCTGTTTTCTTATAAATAGTTGGCCTTGTAAATACTTCTAGGTGTTGCAAACAGAGCTGCAATGAACATGAGTGCATGTATCCCTTTAACATGATGATTTCCATTCCTTTGGGTGTATACCCAGTAGTGGAATTGCTGGATCATATGGCACTTCTATCTGTAGTTGTTTGAGGAACTTCCATACCATTTTCCATAATGGCAGCACCAATTTACAGTCCAGTGGCAACTTCTGAAACATCAAAGTTAAGAGAAAGGTAGAGAGATGAATATTTTGCAGTAACTTTTCCCACTTCCTGTGAGGATTAACTCACTCCAGTGGGTGCTGGCATCAGCACCTACCAAAGCATTCAAACATTCTTCCATATTCTACAGCTAATCCACACACTTCTCACCTAAACAGGCCACTTTACATTGACTGTCTGCTCATAGCCAGTCTTCTCAAAGAGCATAGGAAACCCTCAGATGTCCTCTGTCACCTGCCAGGAGCCAAGGGAGATTTGGGGCTGACAAAAGCCTTACCATCACTACCCAGCCCCCTCATATCAAGTAGGGCATATGACTTCTCCAAGAAACTAGCTCTTTCCTTGGGCTGCATATAAGGATGTGAGACAAGAATCACTTCTGCTTGGGCAACCCCTCTACTCTCTTGGTGATTTCTACCTCCTTCCTTCCCCTTAGCAGTTTTAGATCCCAAGGGGACAGAATGCTTTATTCTCACATTTAGCTATTACCAAGTTCAGGAAAACTGCTTTGAGGGAGTCACGTGTGCTTACCCTCTCTACACATTGTAAAAAGACTCAGTGTTCTGTGTCCTTCAGTATTTGGTCTTGATAGTCAGAGCTAAGATGGTAGAATTTTTTAAATAAATAAATAAAGAGAAAAAAATTCTCTCTCAAGCACCTGGCTTTTGCCCTTGACAGCCATGACTTTTAAGCTTTGGAACCCAAATCCAAGAATTTAACCATTCTAGAAAGATTATTTTTATGCTCTATCATCCCTGGGCAATAAAGTACAGTCTAAATGCATAGTTTTAGTGATGGAAGAGTAAAAATGAAATAACCAGGAAAGAAGCATAGTTGGATGTATCATAAAATCAGGTAGCATTTGGTAAACAGGAATTATAAACGCAAAGCTACAGTAACTTGAAATAACAGGTAATAAAATACCTTAGTAAAATATGAACTGTTGATCATTTGTAAATCATATAATATCAGATTTTTAGCTGTTTCTCAACAGTGTTATGTGGACACACGTGAATATACATGTTTATCCATACTCTCAAAAAACATCTATAAGAGAATCAGAATTCTCAAAATTTATCTAATGGTGAATAAAGTTATTCACTTTATCAAAGTTTTTTTAAGTTATCAAAAAAGTGTTCACCCTATTTGGATTCTAACTGAAATATCCTGACTGAAAATCCTGTACTCTTTTGGATACTATTTCTTCCTACCTTTCCATTCTGTTGCCAAACTGGTTCCTCTTATTTCACTTATTTTGTGTAATTTTTACGTAATTTTTTGTGTAATTTTCATTTTTAATCTTTTTTCCTACATTTTACTATATGTTTTTTCCTGTTCTTATAATCAACACTAATCAGAATATTAGAAAAGAAAACACTAAAATATAAAACCATTATTCAAAATGTGAAAAATCCCAAGTCCCAAATCATTGGACTTCTCTATTAACTTTTTTACACAAATTCTTTCTGATGGAATGCCTAAACCAATAGAATTTACAATAAATCACTGGAAGGAACAAGGAATACCCTAACATAGTACTCTAATCCTCCTAGAACTTATGCTATCACACTCTACTCTAATTAGTTCCCCAGGGACCTATACTACTTTGAAATTTATACTGAGAAAATTCTTGCAAAATTATTATGTATATTAATGTGCTTTGTTCTATGCATTTATATATACAAAATGTGCTAGATCAAAGTAACCATACTCTGATTATTAATATGAATTATTTATATTGATAAAGTTGTAGTTATGGTTAGTCAAATTATTGAAGTTCTGGTTAAACGATAAACACTTGTAAGTGTTGTATAATTAAATCCTCATGTGAACCCTGAAAGGTAATATTTTCTCACTTCTGCAGATGAGGGACTAAGTCTCAGAGAGATTCAGAAATTTGCCAAGGTCACAGGCTCATAAATGCTTAATCCAAGACTTGAACTCAGGTTTATCTGATTCCAAAGTCAGCTTTTTTCACTCACCAGACAAATAACAAAACCATGTTACATAATTCTGTATATTATCTCTCATTTTATAGGACAAGTATTCCTATTCTCATTTACAGGTGAGCACACTGACAAGGCAAGGTAAACTCATTTCAGATCTACCATGTATTGCTTTCCAGGAAAAGAGGAGAAGGGGACTGCAAGAACATAGTCGCAGAGACAGGAGAAGACATGGCAGACTTAGGAAAAGATGAGATCAAGGTGGTTTAAGAGTAGGGCTGAAGCAAATGCTTGGAGATGAAATTAGAGAGGATCATTGGAACCAGATCATGAAGGTCTTTCTATGCCACACTCCAGAATGTGGACTGTAGTACATTAGTAACTGGAATGGAGGATTTACACAGAATAATAAATATAAAGAGATTTATTTTTGAGGCAGTAACTCTGGCAACCTACTAAAAATGGACTAGAATGTGAGAAACTGAAAACATCCTTATGAGGAGGTGTGGCCTTTGCACCTGAGTCACTAAAAAAGTGGAAACTATTACCACATCAAATCAGCTGTTGGCTTTGACAATGTTTTCCTAGGACCTTAATAAATTTTTAATATATGTTCTCACTAACTAGTACCTATAAAGTATATAAAATATGTGTTTTAAGTATAAAATATGTAAAATATATTTATATAAAATATATAAAATAAAATGCAAAGTTTCCATTTAATACCCTATGTAGAACTGGCTTTTTTGACATCGCACTCTACAAACATCCAACTATGTATTTCTCATCCCCAGAGTCTTTTGATCTACTCTATGCCTATATTTACCACACTTTCTATTTCCCTAGTGTTATTTCCTAACACTTTTCTTTAACTATGTAAAGTTTGCAAACAAGACAATAGACAAAACATAACAGAAGACATCGTTAACAAAGGCTCAAATAATAATGGACATAGATGAACAAAGTGCTTATACACAATCATTTGGCTCAAATAGAATGCACTGACTATCTACAAGTACAATCTGTACTGTTTAGTCAATAAGTAACTTCCCAACACCAGGCTGTTGCTAAGAAAGTATCAGTCAACAAATTTAAGTGATTTTATTCAGCAACTGTAGCCTCACAACAGTGAAAACATATACAAATAATTTAAAATATTGTGTTTATAGGGCCCAGGCCTAATATTGATAAGACTAAAATTTTACTCTATTTTAATGTATTTACATTTTAATCAATAAAACTACACACAATGAGTTTTGTGCACAAATATACATTCATTACTTGATGTCACTTGAATTTTCCTTTATGAAGGATAATACAAGAGCAGAATGAAATGGTGCTGAAAGATTAAGGTGCATTATTGAAATTGCATCAGAGATACCGTTACCCCCTCAGGACATTTTTAATTTTCCTAAAAATTGCAGAACCATAGTCAAACTATCTAGAGAAATAACTTGCCTAGAACAACTTTAAAATAAGAATACATTATATCATTCTTGCAGGTAATTATTAACCCAAGTATAGAAGTAAAAGAAATACCTAACAAAACAGTCTCTTTTTGCAAATACTGTATATATTGCATAGAAATCATTATGCATATATTGCATAAAAATCATTGCTAATAGGACTAGAAATATAACTACACAGAAAAGTATAAAATAGTTTCAATGCATTTATGAAGACTAGTGAATCATCTTCAGCTTAACTAAGTCATACTCTTCTACTAGATAAATTACTTTCTGGTATAAATTAAATGCACATTTGGAAACTGTATTAATGCTTTCAAAATTACATAGCCAAGAAATTATAGACATACTGGAGTTGCAATATTGATGTACTAAACTGAGTTTACACTGGTGGGCTGAAAGAATTCCATACATATGGAATGCATAACGTTTTGCTTACTGTTTCTCAAAATGAGTGAGTTCTATGCCAAATTGTCAATTTATAGAAACCTAGCTAATCTAGGAGAATATGTTTTTATTCATCTGATAAATACAGATGTATGTTCTAGAATCTAAACCAAAAATCAACCTTTCTTTAGGATTTTTGCCATCATTTGATGACAAACTACAGCTGCAGTGAATACAGTTTTATCCCCACCACTAGCTTTACTGCAGAACTAGTTCTAACTTAAAATATTTGTTTTTAATCTCTTTCTTTCCTTAACTGTCTATTCCCTCATCTTTTCCTCCCCTTGCCCCCAAAACAACGAAATCTCTTTAGTCCAGTTGTTCCATAGACTAAATCTGGGGCCCCTAGAGTTTCTATGAGGCTGACAAAATGCTTATGTCCTTTGAGGAAACAAGAATTTCATGGATGAGTATACTAATATGAAGTCCAGGATGCCTCTGATGATAGTTATAGAAATTAGGTCTCAAATAGCTGACGCCTGAGTCTGGAGAAAAGGGCCACTTTCCATACTCATTAAAGAGATCTTTGCAACACTCCCATTTTAAAATACTCTCCTAAGTGTTTCAGATACATGAACAATATTCATCCTTCCTTTTTTTCAGCTGATTTCTTTTTTAGTCCCTACCATATGCCCAGCACCAATACAGACATCAAAAATCAATGGTGGACACCACCAGAAAAATCCCTTGCCTACAGGAATTTACATTTTGGTGGCAATGTTTAAATTACAAAAAAGTAAACTGAAAAATAAAATATCTCATAGTAATGTGTTATGATGTAGAAGGAAAAACAGTGGAATAGGATAGTAACTAGCAGGGAACGTGGAGGGACTTTAGATAAAGTGATCCAAAGCAGTCTCTCTCAGGGAAGAATTCTTAGGCTGAGACCTGAATAATGAGGAACAGCCTGCCTTATAATGATCCAGGGGAAGAATAATCCAGATACCCAGGTAGATGAAACAGCTAACTCAAAGACCCTGAAGCAAGACCAAACTTAGCACATGCAGAAAGGACAGTGTGCGTGAAAAGGAGAAAGAAACCGTAGTGAATAGGCGTGGCCCATTCGTGTAAGGTCAAAAGGTAAAGATAAAAAGTTTGGATTTTATTTTAAGAACAATGGGGTGTCAGTAGAAGTTTTGAAAGAGGATGCTTTCATGATCTAATTTATTTCTGAAAAAAAAATCCCTCTGGCTACTGTGTGGAGAACAGTCTGAAAAGAGGCAGGGGCGGAAGCAGGACAAGCACGTGAGAGACAACTGCAAATCCCACCTGGCCGGGGCTCACACTCTGGAGGAAGAAGCAGAGATCAGAAGTTGACACATTCAGGGTTGTTGTGGACAAAGGGTCGCCAGCACTTTCTGAAGGTGGGAGGTGAGGGACAAAGAGAAAGAGAATCCTTTATCCCTAAGCGATGAGAGAATGCAAAATGAATTGTAAGGGTCGGAGAGAAGCTAAAGGAATTTTTTTAAGGAGAGAAAGAATATGTAGAAAAATGGTCATATCATCTATGGCTTCTCTACTTAATAATTCCATTCTAGAGGAATGGTGCTTCCTCTTACCTGCCCCAGAGGCACATCCAACCCACTTACTGGTCTAGTCAGCTGGGTACAGATGGCTAGGTCAGCAGGTGGCCACTCAGAGCAAGCCCAGGTGGCACCAGCCGTAACAGACTATGACCAAAGAGAGAGAAAATGAATCCTTCTTCACGGCTTAACCCAATGACCTGAATTAGCAACCACCTCCCATCACAGGCTTCACTCTTAACTTGAGATGGAAGCATGGACAGAGAGAGGAAGTCAGGCAGTCAGCAATGTAAACAAAGCACCCACAGTGACTATATTCATTAAAAGACAATCAGGAAAGATTTGGAGGTGGGGATGATCTGCAAAAGATTAAGAAGAGTATTAACTAGTTCTGAGACACCTTTATATGAAAAGAAGAAAAGCATAAGTACCTCTCTAGTTGGTATTAGAGAGGGTCTTAGCATCAAAGTGGATCACACGTGACACTGAGCATCTCAGCATATTTGATCCATGGTGCTCACAATTTCGTGGACTGATGATTGATTTGATGGTACAGATTCCATGAAATATATGTTTAGTACAGTTGTTAGTTACAATAGAACAAACCTGCAAGCTAAGACCCATGGGCTTAGAGAGAACGGAAGTTCACATTCAGTACTGTGACTTCTGTGAAAGGCAATAATAAGAAGTCCTTTCACATCCTTCAATTTCATCTAATTATAACAAACAACCTGGGGGAAGAGTTACTAATCTCCATGCCCTAGAAGAAGAAACCGAGGCTTAAGAAGCCTGTGCAGATCCCACAACAGTACGCTGAGAGCTTCTAAGAATAACCTCCCCGCCGCTTGGCAGCTGTACTTAACCTGTGCTGTGAACATGGAGTACCGGTGTGCAGAGCGCAGCACGCATTAGGGACTGCTGTTATCTGAGGTTGTGGTAATTCCAAGAAAAGGCAAATGCAAGAAAACACAGCATTCAGACTTAAATAAGCCTCTTTGATTTTGCTGAGTAATAAGTAGTGTAGAAAAGCATTAAAATGAATCTCTGGTAGATGTCATTAACAAAATAATAGCCACCATCCTAAAAAGGAAGCAGTGGCCACTTAATTGTACCCTACAGACATGCATTCGTCCAACATCACTGCCCTGAGCTATTCAGAGCACTTATGATTCTTATTTTCCCCCAAAAGGTAAGAGGTAAGATCGCCACTATACACCGTGTTCAGTAAACCTTGTCCAACACCTATAGCCTGTAAATGCCTTTGAAATTTGTCCTTCTGGTTGAAAATGGAAAAAAAAAAAAATTCACAGATTCCAAGTCATAAACACATAGGTGAAATGGAATGAAATATCTTATAAATAATATTTCTGGCATTTAAAATTCTTTATGGCTTATAATCAGAATTCTCAAAAGCTTAACACACATGCACTCACATGCACACACACACATACGATACCCAGGTAATTTCATATTTACTCAAAAACTGAGTCAGTATATGCCCAAATACCAGGCAAAGGGGGGGTGGGGTCAAATATCCTCTAAATAGTAAAAATTTTTAAACTTGGAAACTTTACAAATCATTTCAGCTACAAGTTAAAAGGATAAAGATATTTACCAAACTTATTATTATTTTTTTGTGTGTGTCTTTTTTCGTGTCCGGCAGTGGATCGCAACCCTCAGTGTCGCGCCCGTACCGGACCGGCGGTATATGCCCAAATACCAGGCAAAGGGGGGGTGGGGTCAAATATCCTCTAAATGGTAAAAATTTTAAAACTTGGAAACTTTACAAATCATTTCAGCTACAAGTTAAAAGGATAAAGATATTTACCAAACTTATTTATTTATTTTTATTTTTTGTCTTTTTTCGTGTCCGGCAGCGGATCACAACCCTCAGTGTCGCGCCCGTACTGGACCGGGACCAGCAACGGGATCGCAACCCTCGGTGTTGCTCCCACACCTCGCTCAGCCAGTGAGCGGGAACCGGTCTGTATGTGGGATCCAAACCCTTGGCGGGAGCGCCGCCGCGCTCCCAAGCGGCGCACTGTAGCAGTGCGCTACCCGGCCGGCCCCTAAACTTATTTTTTTAAAAAATACTTTATTTTGAAATTTTTCAAACATCAAAAATACTACAAAAGTGGTACAATGAACACCGATACACCTTTCACCTGGATTCACCCATGGTTAATATTTTCCCACATTTGCTTTGCCTCCCTCACCAAACATATATATATATATTTCTTTTCTTGCTACACAACTTGAGAGTAAATTGCACACATTAGGAGCCTTCACTCCTAAGTATTTAATCATGTATCTCCTAAGAATTACATTCTTTTAGCCCCAATATAATAACTAAGTGCAAGAAATTTAGCATTGATTAAATAATACTATTTAATATAAAGTCTATATTCATAGTTCATCAATTGCCCTAATTATGTCCTTTAAAGAAAAAAAAAAAAATGATGCTCTTGGGCCGGCCCGGTGGCACACTGGATAGTGCGCCGCTTGGGAAGCGCGGCGGCNGCCGGCCCGGTGGCGCACTGCTACAGTGCACTGCTTGGGAGCGTGGCGGCGCTCCCGCTGAAGGTTTGGATCCCACATACAGACCAGTTCCCGCTCACTGGCTGAGCGAGGTGCGTCCGCAACACTGAGGGTTGCGATCCCGTTGCCGGTCCCGGTCCGGTACGGGCGCGACACTGAGGGTTGCGATCTGTTGCCGGACACGAAAAAAAAAAAAAAATACTTTATTTTGAAATTTTTCAAACATCAAAAATACTACAAAAGTAGTACAATGAACACCGATACACCTTTCACCTGGATTCACCCATGGTTAATATTTTCCCACATTTGCTTTGCCTCCCTCACCAAACATATATATGTATATTTCTTTTCTTGCTACACGACTTGAGAGTAAATTGCACACATTAGGAGCCTTCACTCCTAAGTATTTAATCATGTATCTCCTAAGAATTACATTCTTTTAGCCCCAATATAATAACTAAGTGCAAGAAATTTAGCATTGATTAAATAATACTATTTAATATAAAGTCTATATTCATAGTTCATCAATTGCCCTAATTATGTCCTTTAAAGAAAAAAAAATGATGCTCTTTCTAAGCCAGGCTCAAATCCAAGATCCCACCTTGCATTCAGTGGTCACAGCTCTGTAGTCTCCTTTAATCACTCAGATGTGAAGAATGTGGACCAGTTGTTCTGTAGAATATTCTTCAATTTGTCTGATCCAAGTGTACTTTTTTATGTATAACTAAATGTACATCTTTTGCAAACACAAGACTTAACAAAAGTTGTCCCAGAAATACAGTAGAGGAAAGCTACATGTGTGTTTGGGAGCTGATATCCCGTAAAAGTGTCTCCTCACATTTGCATCAATTTTTCTTTAAACTGATAACTTCCTGTTTTCACTTCTCACTAATTGTTTTTGGCTATATCTTCAAATAAACACATCACACTTATCTATCCTGACTAACTTTCAAAGTCATTTCTAAAGTCTTAATCCTAAACCCCACACGTCGCCTTCACCTTTTGACAATCATTTTCTGGGTTTATCTGGATACACTTATAGGTTTTTTTGCTCCCCTCCAGGGTAGAGTTTGCCTGGCCATTTTCACCAATCCCTTCTGCGTTAGTTAGAAATGCATTCTAGGGGGCCGGGGCCGGCTCCATGGCGCACTCGGGAGGGTGCAGCGCTGGGAGCGCAGCGTCGCTCCTGCTGTGGGTTCGGATCCTATATAGGAATGGCCGGTGCGCTCACTGGCTGAGCGCGGTGCGGACAACACCACACCAAGGGTTGCGATCCCCTTTCCAGTCACGAAAAAGACAAAAAAAAAAAAAAAGAAATACATTCTAGGTGCAACAAACAGAAAGACCAAACAAAGTGGCTTAAACAAAAAAAGAATTTATTTTTGTCACACAAACACAGTCCAGAAGTGCTTGCTGGCACTGGATCAGCTGTCGGCCATGCCATGAGGGTCCTCGGCTCCTTCTGTCTTCTCTACTCCAGCATCCTCCGTGCACTGGTTTTTATGTTATGCTCGTCTCCTGGTGGATGGAAAGATGGCTGCTGCAGCTCCAGGCAATGAGTCCATGTTCAAACCAAGAAGAAGGGAAAGAGCAACACAAAGCTGAATCTTTCCCTTTTTTATCAGAAAAGCAATAGAAATGTCTCCAGAAAGTCCCCAAGAAGATTTCTACTTCTTAGGTCTCACTGGTCAGAATTTGGTCACATAGACACAGCTAGCTGCCAAAGGAGCAGGACACCTGGAAGCAGGAGTGCCATTACTGCTGAGGCCAGTCATCTCATCTACTTGTATGGAACCCATTGTCACCACAAACACACCGGGGGTTCCTCATCAGAGGAAAAGGGGAAAATGGACAATGGGTAGGCAAATAACATTTTCCCTGAGTTCTCCCAATCAGTACGTGTGTTTATTTATTCCCTACTTCTTCTCTATTCCATTCTTTATTTATTCTCAGTTTTCCTTCATTTATCTTCTCTTCCCACTACTTCCTCTTGAAAATAAATTGTCAAACTGTTTTTTATTAACGTTCCATGTTCCACCTAAAATTAAATAATATTATAATAGCTGGTACTGCCTCCTCCTTTGACATATGAGGAAACCTGAAATCCAGTAAGAAAATGTGACTAAAATTTGCCCATCAATTTAGGGGGATACCCAAGAATAAAACATAACTCTGCTGAATATCAGCAGTGTGGTATCTGCCACTTAGGATAGCTGGGCCATATTTTTGCATCATGCTCTGTTTAGTCCCTTTTGCCCATACTTTGAGCATTTAAATATAAAGTTCCCCATGAGGTTTGATCAAAGTTTAATCAATTTAGTTGTTTATTTCTGGCAACCTCTCTGAAGAGGAGAACTAATGAGAGTACTTTATTTTCCTCTTTTTTATTTACTTCCTAGATATAAAGGAAGGAGAAGCTAGGGTAATAAACTATTGTCTTCATTGGAAATTATTGCTCCTACTGAGCCATGAGTCTGAGTTTATAAAGGTGCCATCTCCGATATTGCTTGCTATCGAAAAACAACTGAAAAATGTCTATTTACGTGCATCATGTTTGTCTCTGATCTTGTGAGAAAATATCTTGGAATGTGCTGGACAACACAAACATAAAATATCCTGCTGAAGCAGCACCTTGTCCTTGCTCTGGAGGATTTCAAAAGAGAGACGGATCACCCAGAACAGAAATAGCAAAGAAGTAAGTTGGAAGGCATAATTGATCTTGATCTTGATCTAAGTAAAACTTATGTGAAAAAGGAGATATACAGGGACAATGCTGTAAAGTCAAAAAAAAAAAAAAAAAAAAAGGGGGCTGGCCCAGTGGCGCACTCAGTAGAGTGCGGCGCTCCCGCTGAGGGTTCGGATCCCATATAGAGACTGGTCCGCTCACTGGTTGAGCGTGGTGCGGGCGCGAAACCGAGGGTTGCGATCCCGTTACTGGTCACGAAAAAAGACAAAAAGGAAAAAAAAGGGAGGCAGAAGTATCAGTGATTTTTCAGGGGCTCATAAGCAAGTTGATACGGGAAGCATAGCAGTTCAGAACACACATTCTGGAATCAGGCAGACTTGGGATTGAATCCCATTTCTACCACTTCCTAATTCTGTGATCCCCAAGCAATTTATTCTTCTATGCCTTAGCTTCCTAAACTGTAAAATCATGATAATATCAGCACTTATTTAATGGAGTT
>NW_007730076.1:30142-30988 GCF_000696425.1 Galeopterus variegatus
CTATGCCTTAGCTTCCTAAACTGTAAAATCATGATAATATCAGCACTTATTTAATGGAGTTATAAGGATGAAGTGAAATAAGACATGTAAAGTGCTAGCCTAGTGCCTAAAATATATTAAATGCTCAAAAATATGAAGAAAAAATAAACTACTGACCAGAGTAAAAGGTTAATGTAAAGTAGATTGTGAACCTAAGTGTTCATCAACAGAGGATGGATAAAGGAAATGTGATGTGTATATATGCAGTGGAATAATATGCAACCTGAAAAAGGAAGCAAATTCCATCATTTGCAATATCATGAACCTGGAGGACATTATGCTAAGAGAAATAAGCCAGGCACAGAAAGATGACTATTGCATGGTCTCACTTATATGTGGAATCTTAAAAAGTCAAACTTATACAAATAAAGAATAGGACAGTGGATACCAGGAGCTGGAGGGGTAGGGACAGGGGGCAGGGGTGGAGAGATATTGGTCAAAAGGTATGAAGTTCCACTCAGACAGGATGAATAAGTTCCAGAGAGCCATTGTACAGCATGGTGACTATAGTTAATAATAACATTGTTTAACTGAAAATTTGTAAGGGAGTAGATTTTAAATGTTCTCACCACAAAAAAATTGATAAGTATGTGTGATAATGAATATATTATTTGGCATGATTTAATCATTCCACAGTGTAAACATATATCAAAACACCACATTGTACCCCATAAATATATACAATTTTTATTTGTCAATTAAAAATAAATATTAAATTTTTTTTAAAAATAAACAACACACACTCAAAAAAATAGGTTGCGACCAGTTGGGGATGCTTGGACTATATTAAAAATTTATCACCTAGAC
>NW_007730076.1:32022-49872 GCF_000696425.1 Galeopterus variegatus
TATTTGTCAATTAAAAATAAATATTAAATTTTTTTTAAAAATAAACAACACACACTCAAAAAAATAGGTTGCGACCAGTTGGGGATGCTTGGACTATATTAAAAATTTATCACCTAGACATAAGTTAATACAGATTGGAATCATGGGTGAGACAATAGGAATGGAAATAAGGTGTTAAATGGAAGAATTATTAAGAAGAAATACAACTGCCCTTGATTTAGGATCTTTATTTCTTGGCTGCACTACCAGTATAATCAATAAAACTGACTGTTATCACACCAGTCAGTAGGAAAAAAATGTGAAGGTTAGGTAGTCAAGAAAAGAGTTTTGTCATAGTTTGAGACATATACTAAAAAAATGTATAAATGGGGCCGGCCCGGTGGTGCACTGGATAGTGCGCCGCTTGGGAAGCACGGCGGCGCTCCCTCCCTGCTTACTGAATACTTATGTCAGGATCCTGAGCCCTAACTCATGTTTATAGTAACTTCACACCCAACTAAGGATCACTTAGCCTAGACCCTCAAAAACTTTGATTATTGAAAACCCCACATTAAAAAACAAAGAAAGAAAGAAAGAACTCTTGTTTCGGGGAGGCTCTCATTCATAGCTTATTTTCTTTCCTTTTACACAGAAGTCTAACATGCCCAGTATCTACATGTTTAGCCACAGCAGGTTTAAGTAATAGATTAGAAATAGGGATTAGAGTAGTGAGACTACAGAGGTAGACAGATTAATGATAGTGGAAGTGACAGCTGGTGAAAAATTGTGGAAAAATACTATAAAAAGTTGGCAGAATTCCAAAAGTGCAGGACTCTGTCATCAAATTTATAGGACGAAAATCCCTACAAACTGCCCTAAAGCCATTTTGTATTATTCAACATGATATCCCAAATTTACAAATAAAAGATTAATATAATGTTCAGTAGACTTCCAAAACTTCAGAAGTAAAGCTAAACACAAAAATTATGTCAGAGACACCTATATAAAAATTTTTGACAAGTTTTACTAAAAAGTGGGAAAGAAGAAATGGGGATGTAAATGGCATGGGAAATAGGATCAAGAAAATATTTTTTGTTTTGTTTTGTCTTTTTTTAAAAAGGGATACATAACAGCATGGTTTTGGGCAGCTGGAATGATCCAGGAAAGAGGTAAACACTGATGACGCTTAAGAGAGAAGGAAGAATTGCTGGAATGTGTTCTGAGAAGGAGAACGGGGATAGAATTGGAAGCTCAGGGTGAAGGACTGACCTCAGACAGGGGCAAAGACAGCTCCAGGAGACAGAGCATGTGACAGCAATCCATGGGGAGACGCGGTAGGGGACTGACGGGGTTCCTCTAATGATCTCAGCTTTATCACTGAAGCGGGAAGGTGGAAAACAAGGTGCTGGATGTTTGGGGAGAGAAGGAATAATACAACCATCTAGGAGACAGGGAGAGTAAGCGCAAGAAGGAGCAATGGAGAAGGGAACAATTTGCTGAGCAGCAGTAAGGGTCCCCCAGGATCTGGGTCCCAGATTTAAAATGGAGCCCTGCTTTTCTCCTGCCAAGTTCAGCCACATAGCTGCAAGCCAGGGAGAAACAGAGTTGGATGTCACTGATGATGTGCTTTTGCTGCAAAAGTGAATGATGCTTTAAGTCTAAAAGTGGTAATTTTTAAATGCTACAATTCAACAAAAGCCATATTCATAAACCTTGACTCCTCTGCTTAGAGATCTATTTATGCATTCAAAAAGATTTACCAAATCAAGATATTTTGTGTATAGAGAGGACACACATCTCAAAATTTCAAATTTTGAAGTCTAAAATGTTCCTTTAAATGATACCTTCTTTTAAACATCTGTTTAAAAGATTCATGAAACTAATACAACTTGTCTGAAAATATTTTTTGGCTTATCCCTTTACTATTGGCAGTATATACTAAAATTATCTATCCAGTTTTTCAAAACCTCCAGAGATTGTCTCAGTAACCCAATCCATTGTTTAATAATCCTTGTAATTATAAATTATTTCTTATAACTAACATGAATATAATCCCTGGCATTAGTAACATAAACTGCAGCCTCTTTCCCAAGTTACTTGTCAAAAGCAATGACCATCACCACCTTTCAAGAGATACGACAGCTGCACTGGTCTCTCTGTTGGATAATGTCCATCTACTTCCAAAATACCTTGAAATCAATTATAAAATTTCCACTAGAAGATAAGCAGCTACAAATGTAACTGACTGCCTGTTCCACAATTGCCTGCCGATGTGTTAGCCATCTGCTGGCATTGAGCATTTTCCCACCAATCACTCACCAACTCCTGGTCCAGGATTTCTCAACCTGGGCACCACTGACATTTCAGGACAGATAAATCTTGATTTGGAGGACTGTCCTGAGCATTGTGGAATGTTTAGCAGTATTTCTGACTCTACCTACTAGATGCCCAAGTTGTGATGATCAAAAATGTTTCCAGACATTGCCAAATGTCCCCTGTGGTGTAAAATTGTCCCCAATTGAGAACCAGTGGCCTAGTCCCACCTTGTTTCAAAAGGTCTAAAGAAAACTAATATTACATATCAATGATTTTTTATCTTATAACTATGAAATCATGTTTTCACACATTTCAATGATCTGTAAATAGCTTCAGATTATTTTTTACTATTAAAAGAATACTCACTTAAAAAAAATCCAAATTTTTCTAAGGATATGAACTAAAAAGTAAAAACCTCCTTTTCTCCTGCCATTATTAGTTCAACTTTCCAAAGATAACCATAGTTTTATAAACACAGGTATATATACCCCTTATTTTATATGAATAGCATCAAATTATATAGACTGTTCTTCAACATACTTTCTGTAACTCGTATGCCTTGAACATCTTATTAATCAGTAAATTTATACCTACTGAATGTTTTCAAATTCTTAAACTGAATATCTACATGTGCAATGAATACATAGTTCTGTAATTGTACCATATAGTTTAATAATTCTTTATTAATAATTATATTTTTGCTTCAAATAGTTGTTGATAGCCATCATTAAAGATAGAAATTCTCTTTAAAAATAAATGAGTTAAATGTAGGGAAAGTTCATCTTTGTGTGTGTTTCCATTTTTGTTTTGCTTAAAATAGAAATATTCCATATTTTCTATAGATTGTAAAAAGGATTGCAAATGCTGGGAATAAGTCAGAGAGTCAGAGAGCCCAATGAAACCCTTCTTTTAGCGCTTGCAAAAGTCATAGCTGTACAGAAACACTATGAACGTTTTAATTAAATGTACCAATTATACTCATCTACTTTATTTTAAATTTAAGTAAATAAAATTGTTTTTAATTCAGTGACTACATTGATGTCAGAGCAATGATGTTAAAATTTTCCATGTTAACATTTAACATTGTTACAGAATGAGGGTTATAATTTCACTGAGTTGCTGTTTCCATGAACTCCCCAGACACAGTTGTAAATGCTTGTGCATTTCTGTCAAGGTCTGTAAGACAGTAAAAAGCTCAGTTTATCACATTAATGATAAATCATTAGGAACTTAGCTTCCAAGACATGTTTATTGAAGCCTTTAAATTTTTAGTTTTGAGAGAGGGATTCAAGATTTAAATCTGACTCAGGTCAAATTATGTCTTCCAAAAAAAATGATAGCCAGCCATAGTATAGTCAACTTACTGTATGGAAAAGGTGCAGTTTCCTTAAAACTGAATTTAAAAATATTTCACTGTACTTGCTCTCTAGCTTTGGCCTTTAAATTACATTGAGACCCAAATAATGCCAACGACAAAGCCACAACAGCTGCACAAAGCCTAGGCCATTTTTTTCTTCTCTGCACACCACAGGTCACACAGACCCCATGAAACACGTACACTGCATACACACATTTTTTTTAGGCATAGGAGAATGGCAAATAGTTTATTCTCTGACAGGAAAAAAAAAAACAGAGCCACTGGTATTCACTTAGTACTTGTATCTCACTTATCTCACTTGACAATCAGGATATATGACTATTCCTCTGTTTTTCCATCCACCTAATCGCAAAGGATTTCCAGGAGAAAGAAAAGAAGGTTTAAGTGCTTCATCAAAAATGTTTCTGCTGTTGCGATTCAAACTATTAAGCATTTTTTCCAAGTTGCTCCCAAATTTTTGACTGTAATATATTTAGGTTCTTATATGTTGGAGTAATTTTTCAGTTATGGTATTTTTTAATTAATTGAGAAATTTCTTAAATTAGGAATGATTTTCAGATGAGATAAGAGTATTGAAATTCAGACTTATAATTACAAAAATCTAATTCCAAGTACCGCTAAAAGCAGGATGCATTGACATCAGCATTAAACTAGGTTCTTATATGTTGGAGTAATTTTTCAGTTATGGTATTTTTTAATTAATTGAGAAATTTCTTACATTAGGAATGATTTTCATATGAGATAAGAGTATTCAAATTCAGACTTGTAATTACAAAAATCTAATTCCAAGTACCGCTAAAAGCAGGATGCATTGACATCAGCATTAAATATTAACTTGCTCCACGCTCGTAGAGCCAAATGCCTCATCACTGTCATGGGCTCATCACCGTCTACTGCTTTGCTAGAGCTCTGCTACGTGCTTTAATTCAGTGCTGAGTCTACTTTGCTACCCAGTCTCTGATGAAATTATTAACTTCCTGGTTCCAGTGCCTTACAAATTCCCAGGACATAGATATATTTAGATATATTAAATATTTTATTTGATCAGAAAGCCTTCAAAAACTTACTGAGAAATACATCTACTCATCAGCCATATATTTCCCCTGTAAGGTAAGCCTAGCAATTTCTACACCCCATCCCATTTTCTTAAACTTTTCTTCCTTTTTGTCTTTTTTACTGACCGGCAATGGGATCGCAACCCTCGGTGTTGCGCTCGCACCGCGCTCAGCCAGTGAGCGGGAACTGGTCTCCACATGGGATCCGAACCCTCGGCGGGAGGGCCACCGCCCTCCCAAGTGCCGCACTCTCCAGTGCGCCACCGGGCCGGCCCATTTTCTTAAACTTTTCTATCTCATCTCTTTATTCCTTATCTGAAAAGAGCTTGCTATTGCCTTTAGGCCTAAATAAGTTTAATTAAAAAATAGGCCAAAAAAATGATTCAAATGAAGCCATCATCTTCCTCACTGCTGTCCTCACCCTCTTACTTTAATGCTTGGTGTGGGCACTTGCAAATGCACACACATCCACGAGGAATATAGACAGAAAGTGAAAAGTAGTTGTTTCCCCCAAGCAGGCTTCACATCGAGAAATCATTGAACCTTTCTTATTTATAGCCAAATGACACAAAACTACCTAAACAGAGATTTTCAGTTGAGTGTAGCCTGTCAGAATTGAGGAATGGGCAGAGTGGGGGCACGTAGGGTTTAACAGAGCATATTCAATATTTTAATATAAGTTTATATTTGGAAAAACTATTCTTTATTCTTTTCTTGATAACTGTTACCAAACCACACTAAGCCAGGATTAGCTCACCCGCCACAGTAAAGGCAATACACTAACACTGGGATTGCAGTTATGGAAAGATAGGTGCTTATTGCAAAGCACCAAGCAAAGAGGATGGGTAACTCATGCTAAAAACCTGAGCTTCCCAATTGCCTAGTACAAAGGTTTATACAGGATAAAATCCTGATGGGGGTCTTAGCATGAGATCCACTCATAAACAGCACTGATTGGGTGCCAGGTGTGCAATCAAGTTATTCTTAGAATCTTCCCTCCAGTCTGGGGGCTATGTTCTGATGGTCAGCATGTAGTCGTGAGTCTCCTTTAGAGGAGGTCTTGATTTCTGGAAAACAACTCGGCAGACGTACGTCAGTGATAGTATCTATTTCCCTCCCCCCAAAAAGGGGAATGCAAAGTCTTGTGACTCTGACGCAGATCTACAGTTATTGTTACTTTATACCTGGTGAAACTTTCCAACCTTTGCATGCAACTGCTTTGTTTTATCCTTTTATTTTAACTACAGTGACTATAACCATTACAGTCACTAGCTAGTATATTACATATTAACTGAATGCCAGTAACTCAAGGACTATGAAAGTTTCCATCCAATTTTTCAGGGGCCTGCTCAGCCTCATAACTACAAAAAATAAAGCAGGGTGGGGAGCCACAAAAGATACATAATCTTAAGCAAGGTATATATTCCCCCCTATGGAAAATACATCAGACTCTCAGGGAAGTTGTGTAAAATATATTTGGTCATCAAAACTGGGCATAGATTTTAAGAACTTGAGAAACCCTGAATTTATATGAATTGTACAATAGGATGCTGTTGGTTGTGAACAGAAAACCAAGCTTCTGGGTGCAGAAAATTCATAGACAAAAGAGAGTAATTGAAGAAGCACGCTAAATGGTCAGTACATTTAAAACGTCTCAATACATTTATGAAATGTATTGATTAGAGAACCAATCAATAAGAATGATGAGGCCAAAGAGCTTCTGGGTGCAGAAAATTCATAGACAAAAGAGAGTAATTGAAGAAGCACGCTAAATGGTCAGTACATTTAAAACTTCTCAATACATTTATGAAATGTATTGATTAGAGAACCAATCAATAAGAATGATGAGGCCAAATGGTTGAACGCAAAATTTGAAGTAGTATTTATAAGAGAGAGCTATAGTAATATCAGCACAAAAGAGAATTTGAAATCTGGCTTTTCATTTAAATAGAGCTGGAAAGATTGTTATCCAAGATCTGTTTTGAAGAAAGTTAACCTGGTTGCATAAGTTAACATGCTTACAAATTACACAGTTTTTAAAGTTTTATATATTTAACGAAGTTTATCACAAGTTTAAACTCAATTGCCTTTTTTCTTTTTTGGTGGCTGGCCAGTACGGGGATCCATACCCTTGACCTTGGTGTTATAACACGGCACTTGAACCAACTCATTTAACTGGCCGGTCTGTTCAATTGCCTATTTTAAATTGTAATTAGTATCTGTTATACTTTGATTGCCTAATTTTCTTAAACATTAAAAATACTCTAAACTCCCCATAAGTACAGATTATTCCTACATTAAAATACAGTACCAATACTGTACATTTTATTAATTATATTCTCTTTATATTTAATTCTAAAATTTATCCTGGTTGAAAATACACATATTCATTAGGGAGAATTTTACCCTAGCAGATCAACAGAGGCTTCATCTCAAACCAGCTGAGGTTAATTTTAAGCCGACAATTCTTTTTTACCAGGACACAGTATCTCAAGTTTCCTATACCTGGGATGATTCTACCTGAAGTGTTAACAGCAAAGAACTCCAGTGCACACCCTTCAATGGCAGTTGGTCTCCAAATCCACATCCCCTGTGTTCAAGTTAGACCTGTGTCAGGAAGGAAAAACTTTTCCTGTGTCCTCAGGTTCAGTGACTGAGGGCCTATGAATTAAGCCAACAAAAGGTTGATTAACAGGAGAAAAAGTTGATTTGTATGCATACTGGAGCTAGCAAAAGAAGTAGCTAGCTCATGACTGGTTAACGTTAGAGGCTAATATACCTAACTTCATAGGGGAAAGGAAGGGATGGAAAGGGCTTCTATGGGAAGAACAAATAGGTTTCTTTAGAAAAGACAAAGGGGTTTTAGGAGATAAGAAAGCTTGTGTTACTGTTTATGCAGGGGTGAGGGGTCTATCTATTCTTTGGGGCCATAAATCTCCTGGGGAAGGGGTTTATGGTAGGTTTTCTCTTGGCCTCCCTCCTGGGAGTAGACTCACCCAAAAGACGGAATTTTGGGCAGCTTCTTTTCCTGGAAGTTTTAGCTTTTAATCAGATAAAAGAAACCCCCAGAAGCTCAGCTTTTAGTCAGATAGGAAAGCTTTGAGAAGGCTTTTTTGTTTATCTGTTGATTCTCAAAAGTTTTCAGCTTAAAATAATCTTCATACCAACTCTGGGATTCTAAGTGGGTCCCTGCACCTGTTAAAAGATAATTCAAAGAGAAGTGGAAGGAGGAGAGAGGGGAGGGGTAGAAAGAGGAGAAGAAAGAGGAAGTAAAATCAGGACTCATACAAATATAAAATCAAAATGTCTCAAAGACTCTAACTCATTTACTACTGAGAGAACCAGTTAGATATCATAAACAATTCAAAGGAGAATTCAGAATACACTGGTATATAGGCCAACAGAAATGCTGAAATAAATTTGCTTAATACATGCAAAAATGACCAATATCCATGGGGCAATAATCAATGCATCTCACAATCTGTATTTCTATCTATCACACATAAAGTGCATTTCTATAGATAATAATTATTTGCATTACTATAAGTTTTCTACACTTTAGAATTGTAAAATAGCTCAAAGTCAATGAAAGGTAGAGATAGTCTAGCACAGCAATCTTTATGTCTTTTGTCCATTTCCAAGTCTTTCACATGTTTTCCTGTTATATCATTACCTGATTTTTCCATATCCTCCTTCAACTTTATGACCTAATTGAAATAGGCAGAGTTCTGTGCCTCAATAAAGGTGTAGCCAACTTCCCTCACTAATCTCTTCACAGTCTCATTAAATTCTTATCATTTTCTTATGTGTTCTGTCTGGCAGGACCACAATTCTTACAGATATTTTAATAAAATTCTAATGAAATTTGAGTATCTTCTGTTTTTTGTCTAACTGCCTGACCTGCAATGCAGGATACATGCTAAGGATATATGCAAAGAACAACACAGAAATATCATGGACTTAGATTCTTCTTAGTCTTTCATCTTGTGATTCTTAGTTATATAAGAAATTTTCATCTCTCAATGCATAACATATAATTACATAGTATTCTGTGCCAGAACATGGAACTCTCTCAGGTGTTGTTAAGCATTGCATACTGGCTAGTCACTAACAATGACACATTTTCTCACCCCTGCACACTCTGTCCCAACCTTACCTACCAATTTTCCCAAGCAAATACAGTTACTAAATTATTAAGATTGAATGCTCTCAGTCAATCAAGGGTCTGATCTTAGAAATTTGTGTATTGATTTAACCATTTTACAGCCTTCAAGAGTAGTATGTCAATTCAAATGCAAAACTCTTCCAAAGTTGTCATTTCAACCACCTCTGAAGGATCCTATCCAACACAATCAGAAATCCCTCACCTTCCAATAATAACATCTTTTCCTATTCCATTCCATATTCCAACAGTTGCACATGTAGAACATAGAGATCTTTTGGAACAGCTTGGAGTGGAGGGGCAATTTTTAGTTGTTACAGATAATCCTTACTGCTTTAAAAAAAGATCTACCATAGCTTTTAGGTATGGCTTTACAAATATTTGAAAGAATGCTAAATTACTCTGCATGAGAAATAAGTAAAAGATACAGGTGCTTAGGGCAGATCCAAACCTTAAGAAAGGCTGCAGCGAGGAGGCTGGAAACTCCATGGTGGAAAAGCTGAATCCCCGTTAACATCTAAGCCAGAGAGACTCTATGAAAAATGTCACTCTAAAGAGGATAGTTGAGATAATTTACATTGAAATATACACTCCCTTCTCCCTCACCCTTTTAAAATTGTCAACCATTAAAATATTTAGGTTGACTCAGGACACAGACAGCACTCAGGGGCAGGTGGATAGTCGGTTTACATGACCAGAACATGTTTATTTGCTCTTCTATGAACTAATACTTCTGTAACTCTTTGTGCATACCTTTCCAGAGGGACTCAATATCATTTTCTCTATTTATTAGCACTATGGCAGTATGGCTTATTGCTGTTCTTAAAGATATGGTTCCACAATAGAAAGGAAAAGTTTTTTTCCTCTTTTTTAGACTTTGCCTTTGACTTCTCCAAAGTTTTCCTTTAACTGTCACTTACTGGCCCTTGCCTTTCTACTTCTCTTTCTGAACAATTGAGTTCTAAAGCCCTTTGGTGGATCAGAAGAAGGTGTTCATCTGTGCTGGGGGTAATAGAGGACCACAGTGGCCCAGAAAGGAATTTCAGAGTTCCACTGGGGTGAGGAGGGGATCCACAGAGGGAGCTGGTACCTGATCCCAAACAGGGTAAGGAGAGTGCTCATGTAAGAAAGATGCCCACTGCGGGGAGTGAGAACTGGGTGTGGTGGGGAAAGCATCCATGCAGGGAAAAGGATTGGTCAAGATAATAAATTCATTGCAGATAACAGAAAGCAAGTTTCTCACTGTCAGAAAAGAGAGTAACAGGGCCAGCCCGGTGGCGCACTTGGTAGAGTGCGGCGCTTGGGAGCGCGGCGGCCGAGGATTGGTCAAGATAATAAATTCATTGCAGATAACAGAAAGCAAGTTTCTCACTGTCAGAAAAGGGAGTAACAGGGCCAGCCCGGTGGCGCACTTGGTAGAGTGCGGCGCTTGGGAGCGCGGCGGCCCTCCCGCTGAGAGTTCGGATCCCATATAGAGACCGGTCCGCTCACTGGTTGAGCGTGGTGCGGGCGCAACACTTTCAGTATCTAGAGATATAAAAGGAAATAAATATGGATGTAGATGTGTGAATGTATCAATAACTATACAAATGTTTCCTAGACTGTCCACTGCAGGGCCACATACCAGTGACACCCTAATGTCAATGAGCATAGCTGGAGTCCACGTCTTACCTTCTGAATACCATTCCACCCCAGAGAAACCAGAGCTCCTTAGACAAATGGCTGGTTTCAGGGCTACAGCAGAGAAAATACGAGATGGTCAAGATGATCACAAAATATCTTTTAGTGCCAGAAAACAAGGAAGTGCTCAAAGAATGGTGGGTAAATATTGAAAGGACACCAAAGCTAAGTTGAAGGGGCTGCATTGGTCCAATCTGGGACAACTTGAGCATGAAAATAAAAGATGATAGTTAACAGATTGTAACCCATTGAATAAAACAGAAAGCCATGAGTCTATCTGATAGAAATAAATAAATAAGTTGAAATTTTGATGAGGAAAGCAATTTTACATAGGTTCAAAGTACCCCTCTACAAAATATGTATTAATTATAAAGGCTAACTCTACTGTTGAGAAGATTAGATTAAATCACCTAACCAAGTGACTAAAGTGATCATCGTCATTAACGGGACACATCAAAATCTTGTACTACCTGACAGGTTGAAATAAGCATCACGTCTAAATTTCTTGCCAAAGATGCCTAACCTGAACCTAATTAGTTAACCCCAATTCAGGAACATTCTTCAAAATAATTGACTTACGATTTTCAAAAGTGTCATGGTCATGAAAGATAAGACTGTGAAACAGTTCCAGATGAAAGAAAACTAAAAAATATGACAACTACAAGGCTACTTCAAAAAGTTCATGGAGACATTCATATTACCTTTCAATTCTATTTTTTCACAAACTTTTTAAAGTACCCTCACACATGAAAGGAGTGATTCTAAACTAAATCCTTTTATTTTAAAGGATTTTGGGGGGCAACATATAAACTTGAATGGATTCTGAGATTTAAACAGTAATAACAAATCAAATTAATTTTCTGATTTTAATGGCTCTGATTGTGTAGGAGAATGTCCTTCCTTGTAGGAAACGCACACCAAAGTATTTAGGAATGATGCAGCATCAAGTCAGCAGCTTACTNTTCCAGATGAAAGAAAACTAAAAAATATGACAACTACAAGGCTACTTCAAAAAGTTCATGGAGACATTCATATTACCTTTCAATTCTATTTTTTCACAAACTTTTTAAAGTACCCTCACACATGAAAGGAGTGATTCTAAACTAAATCCTTTTATTTTAAAGGATTTTGGGGGGCAACATATAAACTTGAATGGATTCTGAGATTTAAACAGTAATAACAAATCAAATTAATTTTCTGATTTTAATGGCTCTGATTGTGTAGGAGAATGTCCTTCCTTGTAGGAAACGCACACCAAAGTATTTAGGAATGATGCAGCATCAAGTCAGCAGCTTACTCTAAAATGGTTCAGTGGGCAAAAAATATTCTTTATACTATACCTGTAACTTCTTCATCAGTTTGAGATCATCTTAAAGCTAAATACTATTTTTAAAATATGACTTAAAAATATTTAAGATTTCCAATATATCTGTTGAATCATAATGTCATGAAAATGTAGGACTAATTTTGTGATACAATCATTGAAGAGCTATAACTTACACTAAATATAAATTTGAAAGATAGGACATAAAAGCATACTATTTATTTTTAAAAAGTTACTTAGAGAAGAATTTTCAAAACAGCAGCATAAAAACTCAGGCAGGTATGTGTAGTGAAAACATCTTCAAACAGTATCTGAGGCTGGAGGCTGAAAATTCAACGAATTTTTCATAAAACCTTGGTTTTTAACATGTTCCTAAAAGATTAATAATGATGTAAAAAGTCAGCCTCAACACAGATCAGTTTATTACAAGAATATTTGATATCTCTGAAATGTGTGATGTTCTATCAGTGATGGCCTGTGATATTCCAATTCTTTGTTTTGACTTTGTTCTAATTGAGTGGTTGAAAAAAGATTGATTAATTTTAAAATAATTTCAAAATTGAGAACACTATTTACAACACAGCTCACTATTACATAGATTTGACTATTTTCTTCATCTAATTATGTGCTCTGTAACAACTATGAGCAGTCAAACTGGACATAGATTGATCACTTCTTTATGAGAATGTCAATTGCCCTCTTATTAAAAGAAAACAAAATACTACTGTATCTTACAAAAAAACACCAGTCACTTTTATTCTTTTTATGCTTCGAAAACAGACCAAAAATATGTTTTTGCATAAAGAGCTTTAATGACTGTTCAAATTATTCTGTTTTTATTTCTTTGTAATTGTGAGTGTTCTAGAAAGTTCCAGAGATTTACAAAATCAGTAAGGATAATAAGCATATAATTGTACTTGGAGTCTACAATAATCTTTGAAATTATATAAATCTGAGATTTAAAAGTTGTATACTTAATGTATTTCCACACAAAAATCTGTACAGATATTTTTATGGCAACTTTACAGATATATTCATAACTGCCTAAACTTGGAAACAACCAAGAGGTCTTTCCATAGGTGAATGAATAAATGCATATTACTAAGTGAGAGAAGCTAATCTGAAAAGGCCACATACTGTATGATTCCAACTACATAACATTCTGGAAAAAGTAAAATTATGGTGATAGCAAAGTTCACTGGTTACCAGGGACTGGTGAGAAGGGAGATGAATGCACAGAGTAAAGAGGATTTTCAGGGCCGTGAAACTACTCTGTATAATACTACAATGGTGGATACATGTGATTATACATTTATCAAAATCCACAGAATGCACAACACCAAGAATGAAACCTAATGTAAACTATGGACTTTGGGTGATGATGTGTCAATGTAGGTTCATCAGTTGTAACAACTGCACCATTCTGGTGGGAGATTTTGATGGTGGGGTAGACTGTGCATGTGTGAGGGCAGGGGTATATGGGAAAGCTCTGTACCTTCTACTTTATTTTACTGTGAACATAAATTGGCTATAAGATATAAAGTGTATTTAGAGTGTGTTGCTGATACCCCTGAGGTCTGGGGTTTGATCCCTATACCAGTAAGTAAGTAAGTAAGTAAGTAAGTAAGTAAAGTAAGTAAGTAAGTAAGTAAAGTAAGTAAGTAAGTAAGTAAGTAAGTAAGAAGTAAGTAAAGTAAGTAAGTAAAAGTAAATAAATGAACAAATAGACAGATAGATAGATAGATAGATAGATAGACAGATAGATAAATAAATAAGTCTACTTATAAAAATGGTGTTGTTACCATTCAAAGTCAGAAAAGGATGATTGTGTGCAGTGTTATCAAACAATTTGTATCTCTCAATTCTTATTTTAATAGTTTCTAGACACAGACACTTCCTCTAAGTTTATTGCACAAACTTTTCTTATTTGTGTTTATGGGACAATTTTTACTCCTTAAGTTTATATCTCTAATTGTTCTATTCAACAAGTAATTTTCAACATTCCAAACCAGTGATGCAAACAAATAACAACAGGAACTTTGTTTCCAATGAGTTTTCTTTCTTGTGGAGGAGATAAGATTAAAGCATTCTAAACAATCCAAGAACCAAATTGTGATGAAATTAATCTCTTGGTGTATATTAGCTGGGGAGAGATTAATGTGATCGCTCATTGAAGTCCCAAAGTTCTTAGAGGCCTCCACATTCTATTAAATGATCATTCATAGAGGTATGAATATAACAAGTTAGATATTTCAAAACTTTAATTTTTAAACTGGCTTTGACACTCAGAACACATTTTCTGCTAGAAACTTGGTTGTAAATAGTGACTATTTTTTGACTACTCAAAATAAATAAATAAATAAAAGAATATTTACCTAGGAGGAGTAGACTTTCACCTAGCTGCAGGCCAATGTCTGCCGCAGAAATTCCAACAAGGCTGGAACCCAAACTTAGGGAGGAAGTGAGGGTGATGAAGGGGAATGGAGGATTTCCGGAAATTGGGGAAGGGGTGAGAAGCCAGAACGGGACCTCTGGAATGAGGCTGGGACCTTGAAAAGACTGAGTGGCGCTGAGTGGACCTGGTGTTGAAACTAACTCAGAAAGTTCATGCAGTAAAGCTCTTGGGCAAAGGGTAGAAATAAAAGAAAGTGAGCTGTATTTCTTCCTGCACCCCACCATATCCCCAGAGGGGCTCAGTAGTGGCACTGCCATGCTCCCAGCTGCTCCAGCCAGTGCAGCAAATTCTGTCCATTCTACCTCTGTATTACGTGTCAAATGTGTCCACTTTTCTCATGTCCACTGACACTGTCCTAGACTAATCCCCATCACCTTTCAGCGGGTTACTGCAGTCTACTCAAGGGCAGTCCAGCTTCTAATCTCGCCCTCCCTAGACACCCACCCCCAACAGCCAGAATAGCGTTATAAAGCGTACATGCTGTGCCCAAGTAGTGCCTTGGTTTAGTAGCCTTTGTTAGTTTTCCTTTGCAGTTTAAATAAAATCTGAGCTCCTTCCTCTGCCCAAGGACTCTTCTCTGCTGCACCAGCTTAGCGCTAGCACCCATCTCTGCTCACTGCACTCCACAGCAGCCTTCCCTGAGTTACCCAATCCTCTTCATCACCTCTTCAGCCACCACCACCCCTCCCCCACTCCCATGGGTGATTTCCTTTACTTCCTTCAGATCTCAGCTTAAATGGCACCATTTTACAAAGGCCCTCACTAACTACGCCTTGTATAAAGCTCCAGGACATAGTTATTTTCCATTATAGCCCCTGTTTTTTTTCTTTTCGCATCTCTCATAATTTGTAATTATTTGTTGACCTGTTCCATGTGTCCTCCCCACTAGACAATAACCTCTAGGGCAGGAACTCTGTTGCATTCAATGCTGCATGCACAAAATCTTGCCCGGGGCCTCACACTTAGGAACTATACAATACACGAATGAGCACCTGACGTGTGCTTTCCTGTTATCCTCTATACCTTCTCCTTCCAGACCAGTCTTGATTCTGGCCCATAGTAAGAATATGATAAATTCCTATTTTTAAAATGATTGGCAGAAAATTTTTTGTAGAAGAGGGGAACTGAGCTGAACTGTGATGTGTGGGCAGATATCTCATAAAAAAAGAGGGATAGAGAGGACATTTCAGGTGGGAAATAGCATGAACAAAGGCAAAGAGAGGAAAATCCTGGCATCTTCTGGAGACATGAGAAAGAGCATCCTATTGATGAGAAGTTTCTTGGAAAATAGTTGGCATCGGGATAACAAGTAAGGTGAGGTTAGCGTATGGAGGGTTATATAAACCAGGGTGAGAAAACCAAATGTTTATAAAACATCAGGGGAAACCACTCTTTGCGATGCCTTTGTATCACCCTTCTTCAAATGTTGTGTCTCCTCCCCTCCCTTCGTCACAGTTGCTCATGGGAGCGGACAGGACATCCAGTGCCCCATTGGCTACTTCCCCTGCGGCAATATCAGCAAGTGCTTGCCTCAGTTTCTTCAGTGCAACAGTGTGGACGACTGTGGGAATCAGGCCGATGAGGACAACTGCGGTGAGTTGGAGCCCCTGCGGTCACAGTGAGAGAGAGGGGCCAGAAGGACTGAAGGAGAAGCTGTCGAGAATTCTCTTAATAACAAAAGAAAAGGGGAAGAGAAATCTGAACTGAAATACAAAATATATGTTGCTTAAGGAAATCATACATTTCTCTCATTAGCTGAAAATATCCATTCTTTTCTATGTAACAGTATCACAGCCAATATTTCAGGAAAGGAGTGATTGAGACACAGAGTGTTTTAACCCAACACATCTGCCCAGTTAATGTCTCAGAGGAAGAATGATGTAGAAATTGAGAATATGGACTCTGGAGCCAGGCTGCTGAACTTTGAACTTGGGTACAATAATAACTACGTAAACATGAAAATACTACCTAAACATGGTGCACCTCAGTTTCCCCATTTTTAGAAGGGTTTGATAATTGTACCTATACCATGAGAAATTGGAAGGATTAAATGTCGAGGATTAGAAGAGTGCTGACATATGGCAGGGTAAGTGTCAAATGCTATTACTCTTCCTTATCTTTTGTTTAGTACAATTAGGGAGGAAAAGCAAGAGCTCCTAAACAAGAAACAACAATTTGTAAGCACCACTTACCTATTATTTAACCAACAACCATACCTATGACCTTATAGAGCCAACAATGAGGGCTTCTGGTCAAGCTCTCGGAAAGAATTTTGTTCAAATTTCTGTAGCCTTAAAAACACAAATTTATAAAAGACTTGAATCGCTTGGGTGTGGCTCACTGGAAAAAATAAGCTTTGGTTAAAAGTGTAAAATAATAACATTTCCCTCATGGGGAAATAAAGTACTATTTTGGGAGGACAAAACACACATAACAATGTTAATATTCAAAGTGCTACATAAATAATATATACTAAAGAGGTCATGCTGATATCACTCTCTCAAGTATTATAGGCTTTTTAAGGCACTACCTTGAAGGAATTAAACTTCAGCTAACGTAGAATAAGATGGAGACCAGGCTTGAAAATCCCCAACCAGAAAAAACCAGCTAGCCCTCGTAAGCAAAACTTAACCTAACATTCCTTGAACAGTAAGTGAAACTTAAACTTAGGTGATTTCTTGTAAATGCTTCTAATGATCATAAACAAAACTCAAATGGTCTTCCTAAAATGGTATAAGGTAATACCAATTGCCTTAACCTGTCCCCTGCCATCTGCAAACCCTGTTGTAATAACTAATCATTGTAAAGGTTAAACAGCTTCTTCATTTTTGCTTTATGTCATGCTGTAATACATGTCTCTGAGCTTCTTCTGACCTGGGTTGAAGTCTCCCTGATTAGCAAGCCATACTTTCTTTTGTTGTATGATAATAAACTCTTAAATTTTTCTAATTTGATCTGATTTTATTTTTGACACTTCTCAGTTTGGAACACTATCTCTAGATGGTGGCTGTAACTCAAGTGTAACCACACTATCTAAACAGGTGAGCTTAAGTTACAATTGCCTTTGATTTGGATGCCTATGTGTTTTCTTTTTCAAAAAGTGGCATCTCGTTAAAACAACTGAATATTACACAAATTTAAAAAAATAAATAAATAAGTAAAAAAACAGCATTCTGCCCACTGCCAACCACTTTCCCCTCAACCTACTGGCAATTCAAATAGAGTCCTAGAGAGAGCCACAGGAGAAGTTCCCACCAATTGAAGTGGTGGCAGAAAGCAGAAAAAGGAACCTGGGAGGAGCAGCAAATTTACCACCAAAAGTGGGTTCTCAGTGAAAAAAGATTTGGGAACTCTAGCTTTACTGTAAATTTAAAGAGACCAAGTAACAGAAGTAGCAATCCTTACAGTAATTATCCTCAAAGTCATGCAAGTTTTTCAGGATTGACCAAACAGCAAATTAAGAAGGAGGCAATCAAGCATTTAGGTTTAAAGAGGAGGATC
>NW_007730076.1:50511-52448 GCF_000696425.1 Galeopterus variegatus
ATTGACCAAACAGCAAATTAAGAAGGAGGCAATCAAGCATTTAGGTTTAAAGAGGAGGATCAGGAGTCAGAGACTTGGGCTTATATTCAGGCTATGAAGGGAGGCAAAAGTTGCTGTTTGCTTTTCTGTAAAAAGGAAATAATAAGAGTATTTGTGTCCGTGAGTTAAGAGTATTCAATGAGATAATGTATTTAAGATGCTTAGAAGAGTACAGGTGTTACGGACTGAGTGCTTGTGTTCCCGCAAAATTCATATGTTGAAACATTACCCTCTAATGGGATAGCACAAGGGTACTCCAAAAAGTTCATGGAAAGTTGTATATTATCTTTTAACTCCATTTTTTCAAGTGCCCTGTTATTGAGAGGTGGGATCTTTGGGAGGTAATTTGGAATAGATGAGTTCATGAGGGTGGAGCACTCATAAATGGAATTAGTGCCTTTATAAGAGTCCCAAGGGAGCTTGCTTCCTCTCTCTGCCATCTGGGGACACAGCAAGAAGACTGCTGTCTGTGAACCAGGAAGCAGGCCCTCCACTAGACACCAAATCTATCAGTACGTTGATCTTGGACTTCCCAACCTCCAAAACGATGAGAAATAAATGTTTCTTAAGCCACCCAATCAATGGTATTTTGTTACAGCAGCCAGAGCTAAGACAACAGGACATAAAATTAGCACTTAATAAATGTTAGCTAGTATATCAGTTAGCTGTGGCTATATTTGTAGCTGTTGCAAACCTAGTGGCCCCAAAAGTAACCATTCATTTAGCTCATGATTCTGTGGGTCAGCAATTTAGGGTGAGCTTCACTGAGATCAGCCAGGCAGTTCTTCTGGTCTCGGTTGTACTTTCTCATGCATTTCAGTCATCTGTGGATCAGCAATGTCTTTATGCCTGAGACCTTGACTTAATCCTTTATTCACCATTGTCAATATCTGAAAACCCCCAAATTCAGTTTTGGAAACATGGGAAAAATCATAATTCACTCTTACAAAAATATGTCTATGTAACTAATAACTATTTCAAATTGTTATTGGTCTTCTTATACCAAAATCACATGACTTTCTTGAAATTCACCTAGACGAGTGGCTCGCCACATGCAGGCCCCAGAACAAATCCATTGGCATCATCCAATAGGTTGTTAGAAACACAAATTTTCAAGCCCCATTCCAGACCTACTGAATGAGAGACTGCTGGTGGCTTAGCAATCTGTTTCAAAAGCACCTCAGTTCATTCTGATACGCACTAAGTTTTGAGAACCACTAATTTAAACTTAAGGAGCAGAAAATCAGGGATGCATGCAAAATGGTAGCAATAGCAGAAATAAATTAGAATCAAGTTTTCAGTTTGCCTTGCAAGCATTCTAACTTACTAACATCATTATCAATTATCTAAAATTTTTTAGTTTTTAAAGGAAAACTGACACTCTGCCAGTGGCAGTCATCTAGAAATAGAGAAAATTTTAACTCTGTTCAAAACTTCAAAGATGGCCAGTTGGCATTCTGCTGCTGTTCATGCATGAGTAGGTTAGAACTTTCCAGGAAGGATGGCAGAATTTCATCACCATCCTTAGAGTCCCTGTTATAAAAATTATTGAGATATAGTTATTTCTCCTTGCCTCTTATTGCTTTAATTTCCTTTGCCAGCTGTGTTTTTTTTCCTCATTTCATAGTCTCTGCATAATTTTGCTCCCAAGAGTGTTCTTTTCCATGACATCCATATTTAAATTCTGTTTAATGCTAATTAAGTTAAGTCAGAAAGCTAGTTCTTTTCAGAATATGTAAACCCCATGCATATTTGAATAAGCAGCATTAGATAAATTTGCAATCATGTAAAATACAGTATATTAACATAAAATACAAGGAAGACTCATAGTTATAAATCACTTTTAGAGTTATCACTTACAACTTAATAGTATATTGTCAAATAAAATATCTTTTTTT
>NW_007730076.1:53623-57244 GCF_000696425.1 Galeopterus variegatus
ATCTGTGTGCAGTATGTGATGTAAAAAATCAGGATAATTAGTATATTCAATATTACATATGCAATCATTTTTTGTGGCCCTTTCTCAATTTCTCACTGAACCCATTCCCCCTTTCCCACCTCTAGTAGCCTCAGTTCTGTTCTCTCCTTTTGAAAGTTCAATGTATTATTGCAATTGTTGTATCTTTCACTTGTTCTTTATTTATTTGTTTTTTATTTTAGCTCCTACTTATGAGTGAGGACATGCAGTATTTCTCTTTCTGTGCCCGGCTCATTTCACTTATAATTTTCTCTTAGCTCATCCATGTTGCTGTGAATGGCAGAATTTTCATTCTTTTTCATGGCAGAATAGTATTCCATTGAGTATATATACCACATTTTCCTTTTCCAGTCATCTGTTGATGGATGTTTATGTTGGTTCCAATTCTTGGATATTGTAAATAGAGCTGCAATAAACTTGGGAGTGCAGGTATCCCTTTGACATGATGATTTCCATTCCTTTGGGTATATACCCAATAGTGATATCACTGGATGGTGTGGCAGTTCTATCTGTAGTTCTTTGAGGAAACACCATCTGTTTTTCATGATGGCTGCACTAATTTGCAGTCCCACCAACAGTGTGAGAGGGTTCCCCTTTTTCTGCATCCTCACCAGCGTCTGTTTTTCTCCATCTTTTTGATGATAGCCAGTCTAGCTGGGGTGAAATGACATCTCAATGTGGTTTTGATTTGCACTTCCCTGATGACTAGTGAAGCTGAGCATTTTTTCATTTGTCTGTTGGCCATTTGGATACCTTCCTTTGAGAAATGTCTATTCAACTACTTTGCCCATTTTTTAATCAGGTTATTTGTTTTTTACTGTTAAGTTGTTTGAGTTCCTTGTATATTCTGGATATTAATCTCTCAGAGGCATAGTTTGCAAATATTTTCTCCCATTGTGTAGGTTATCTTTTCGCTCTGTTAATTGTTTCTTTTGCTGTGCAGACTTTTAGTTTGATATAATCTCATTTGTCTATTTTTTCTTCTGTCATCTATGCTTTAGGGGTCTTACACATAAAGTCTTTGCCCACCCCTACTTCCTAAAGTGGTTCCTCTATGTTTTCTTCTAGGAATTTTATAGTTTCAGGTCTTTAATCCATTTTTTATTTGATTTTAGTATATAATGAGTGGCACAGGTCTAATTTCATCCTTCTACACATGGATATCAAGTTTTCCCAGTACCANCAACACTGAGGGTTGCGATCCGTTGCCGGACACGGAAAAAAGACAAAAATAAAAAAATAAATAAAAAAATAAAATATCTTTTTTTAATGGAAGAGGGAACTTTTAAAATCAGAACATTTAAGATACATCCTAAAACATAACTTCAAAAACCTCTCTCTTGTTCTCTTGAGCTACTTAAACACTGACACCAATAATGATTATTAAAATGGAAAAAGACATCAAATGGAAATAGTGGGAATAAAATTTGGTGGAGGGTCACATAAAAAATCAAATACCAAGTGAATTAAACTAACTGCCCATGTATTGAACTATAATGTAAACTAATTATATTTTGAAAGAACTATTAACTTTTCTATTATCAGAGAAAATTTTAAAAAGTAAATAAAAAATACTTTTATTTAGGTATTAAAATCCAAGTTTTCTCAGAAAACCCATAAATATTTCTCTATAACTGAACACTTTACTAAGTATAAAGATTAAAATATCTAAGTACAAAGAACATTAAGACTGAACATTCTTTCTGGACTCAATGAAAGCAAAAGCAATAGATTTAATTTTTTTTCAGCTGAATTCACAGAAATTCCTCTTTTTTCTCCTTTTCTTTATAATTGAAACATAATTGATTGTACATATGGAATACAGCATTGAATATCAATATCTGTGTGCAGTATGTGATGTAAAAAATCAGGATAATTAGTATATTCAATATTACATATGCAATCATTTTNGGAATAGATTTTCAATGCCTTTTCCTTTCTTCTCCCCTTCCAGAACACCTATGACTTGGATATTTGTGCTCTTAAGGTTGTCTGCTAACTCCCTTATATTTTCTGCATTTTTTATTCTTTTTTTTTTTCTTGTCCACCCTGGTTATTTCAAAACTGCTGTCTTCAAGATCAGAAATTATTTCTTCTGCTTGCTCTATCCTGCTGCTTAAGCTCTTAGTTGTGCTTTTTATTTCATTGAATGAATCCTTCAGTTCCAGGGATTCTGCTATATTCTTTTTTAAGGTTTTAATCTCTGTAAATTTTCTCCTTCATATCCTGGATAGTTTTTCTCATTTCACTGTGTCACCTAACTGAATCTTCTCATATCTCTTTGAGTTTCCTTAAGATTGTTGCTCAGGGGCCGGCCCGGTGGTGCACTCGGTAGAGTGCAGCACTTGGGAGCGCGGCGGCGCTCCCGCCGAGGGTTCGGATCCCATATAGAGACCGGTCCGCTCACTGGCTGAGTGTGGTGTGGGCGAGACACCGACAATCATGTAGTGGCATAGAGGGTTGCGATCCCGTTGCTGGTCGCGGTACGGGCGCGACACCGAGGGTTGCGATCCCGTNATCTAACAGTCTTTGCTTTATATCCTGGGTACTCCAGTGTTGTGTGTGTATATATTCATGACCATTATGTCTTCTTGCTGGATAGACCCCTTAAGGGCCTTCTTTGTCTCTTTTAAAAGTTTTGGTTTAAAGTCTATTTTACCCAATAAAAGAATAGCTACTTTTGCTTATTTTTGGTTTCCATTTATGTGGCACATCTTTTCCCATCCCTTCACTACTACTCTGTGTCTTTACAAGTGAGGCGAGTCTCTGTACACAGCGTATAATTGAGTCTAGCTTTGTAATCTAATTGGCCAATCTGTGTCCTTTGAGTGGGGAATTTAATCTATTTACATTTGGGGTTGTTATTTAAAGGTGTTGCCTTACTCCTGGCATTTTACTGATTTTCATTCGGATATTTTAAATATCTTTTGTTTTTTCCTTCCTCTTTTATTCTTTGTCTACAGTGTTTGCTGGTTTTTTGAAGGGGTAAGATATAGTTTCTTTCTCTTTATCATTTGCATTTTTGTTCTACAGTAGGTTTTGTTCTTTCTTGTGTATTAATGGTAGTGATTATCATCTTTTGGATTCCAGATGCAGGACTCCCTTGAGGATTTCTTTTAGGGCTGGTTGTGCAGTTGTGAACTTCTACAGCTTTTGTTTGTCTGGAAAATGCACTATTTCTTCTTCATTTCTGAAGGATAGCCTTGCTGGTTATAGTATTCTTGGCTGACAACTTTTTTCTTTTAGTATTTTGAATATATCATCCCATTCTCTTCTGGCGTGTAGAGTTTCTCTTGAGAAGTCTGCTGTTAGCCTAATGGGGACTCTCTTACAGGTGACTTGACACTTTTACCTTACTGTTTTTTGGATTTGCTCTTTATGTTTGTGTTTTGCCAGTTTGACTATAATATGTCTTGGAGAGCACTTTTTTGGATTCAATCTGTTTGGGGATCTTTGAACCTCCTGGATCTGAAGGTCTGTGTCTCTCCCTATACCTGGGAACTTTTTTGCTATTATTTTGTGGAATAGATTTTCAATGCCTTTTCCTTTCTTCTCCCCTTCCAGAACACCTATGACTTGGAT
>NW_007730076.1:58894-73075 GCF_000696425.1 Galeopterus variegatus
AAGTGTCTGGATGCCCTCTCACTCATTGACTGGGGTGGGTGACCTTGGGTGGGCTTGTTGGCACCCCAGCTATCATCCTTTGACACTAATTGGTGCACTGGGGTACACTGGAGCTTCTCAGTTTGAATGGGTGAATCTGAGGAGGGTTTCTCTTTCCTCTTTCCTACAGGCAGAGGCTCC
This sequence comes from Galeopterus variegatus, assembly GCF_000696425.1. Taxonomy (NCBI): domain Eukaryota; kingdom Metazoa; phylum Chordata; class Mammalia; order Dermoptera; family Cynocephalidae; genus Galeopterus; species Galeopterus variegatus. The sequence continues at coordinate 59,075 of NW_007730076.1, forward strand.
TCCTGGGTCCTTGCTTCCCCTGGTTGGGGGATAGGTTGGTGGTGGCTGAGATTTTCTTCCTTACTCTCTTTGTCTATCCTGGTTTTCTGCACTTTCTGTGTGTTCCATGTGTGTCTTTGCCCTGATCAAGACAGTTACATGGGCTGAACATGTACCTCCCACCCCAGGTGTGCTACTATGGGTGGCAGCATGATTCCCCCTGTGGATTAGGCCATTGAATCACAGGTCTGTGCTCACTCACCTCTTTCCCTGGGCTGCAATGGTGACCCTCCTTGTGTCAATGCAGTAGAGTGGTTGGCAGGCCACCTGCATGGTGGTGGTGGCTGCTGCTATGGCAGCAGCAGTAGCAGGCCAACCTTGTGGTGGTGGCTGCGCAAACCACCCAGATGGCAGTGGTGTCTGTGGCTGTGGCAGGCTGCCTGTGCAACAGTACTCTGCACTCTTGCTGGCTGTCCAGGAATTTTTTTCCTTCTAAAATATTTAGGCAATATAGAATTTATATACATTTACAGATATACATATATCAAAATTGACTGTACCATTTTTATAATAATTTTGATCCTTACTGATAAACTTCAATATAGAAATATGCAGATTTGTTTCCTGAGTTATGCCATTTGATATAATTCCTGTGTAATTTCTGTATGTTTTTTGCCATGTGTTACTAACCTATTTCTCATCTCTGCTCGAACCTGTCACAGACACAATCCAACAAAGTAAAGGCCAAAAAATTTTATAGTAATCAGAGCAGTGTTTGGTGTGGCAATGGCAAACCAAAAAAGCAGGGACCTTTCAGTTTTTCAGCTTGAATTCTCAGATACTAGGGAGAATGCATCTGGATAAATGTGAAGGGAATCTGATTACAAAAAGTTGAGGGTTCTCAAATTTAGGAATTTTTATGTTCATTTTACACTGAGTGCTAACTCATTAGTAAAAATGAAATATTAAAGTAGCACCAAATTCTTAGACACTAATCAATTGATTTACTACATCTAGATTTTTATTTAAAAGGAGTACTTTGTGTTTCCAGATTAGAATATGCTAGTATTCCTTCTCTATTATGAACAGATGACTACACAAAAAGGCTCCCCTTCATGGTTACACTAACCCAAACTCACCCAGGAGACACATGGAATTACTCTACTGTGAAGACCCAAGTTTTGATGCCTCTCATCTGTAGACTAACTTGTTCTTTGAACATCCTTCACCTCCTCTGCACTTTAGCAGCCTTGTCTACAGGAAAAGGATGAACACATTTGTCAGTCTATTTCATATTAGCATTTCTACAACCCATCAGGGAAATGAAAAACCTCTTCCAATACATTCTGGGTTGTATCGTGGGTTAGTATCTGCCAAAAATTAATGTCCACCTGGAACATCAGAATGTGACTTTATTTGGAAATAGGGTCTTTGCAGATGTAATGAAGGTTAGGATTCAGATCATACTAAATTAGGGTGGGCCCTAAAGCCAACAAGGGTGTCACCGTGAGAAACAGAAAACAATGTACAGAGACACTGGAGAGAAGAAGACAGAGGCAGAGACTGTAGTTACACTGTCACAAGCCAAGGGACATAAAAGCCACCAGAAGCTGAAAGAGGCAAGGAAAGATCCTCCCCTGGAGCCTTCAGAGAGAGCATGGTCTTGTTAACACATGGATTTCAGACTTCTGGCCTCCAGAACTATGAGAGAATAAATTTCTGTTATTCTAAACCACCAAGATTGTGGTAATATTTTACAGCAGCCCTAAAAATCCAATATATCTGGGGTCAAGGAATAAATAAGAATCACCCTCTGTAGGCCCAAAGTAACATTAAGGCCAACCCAAAGTCCTGGCCCAGATTAAAACAGTCCTGAGAGTTTGATTTTAGTGAATTCTAGACAACATTTCCAAAGAGTCATTCTTATGCATAATTGTTTGTGGCATAAAACCCCCTAGGGCCGGCCCCGTGGCTCACTCGGGAGAGTGCAGTGCTGGTAGCTCCGAGGCCGCAGGTTCGGATCCTATATAGGGATGGCTGGTGCACTCCCTAGCTGATCGCGGTGCAGACCACACTGTGCCAAGGGTTGTGATCCCCTTACTGGCAAAAAAAAAAAAAAAAAAAAACCCTAACGATGATTTATTTTCACTCTTCCCATACAGTTCTGAGTCACTTCTAACTTGAACCACATGCTTTCCACCATGTGTTTTGGATATTTTAGGTTTGAAAAGCAATCTTGTGTTCTATGTTAGTCTATGCATGAGTATTTGTGACATTTCTTTTTACTCCTTCTGGGAATATTTAGTTTTGTCTAATAAGGGTTGCACAATAAAATTAATAGCACCTTCTATTTTGGGGTACTTACTGTGCAGTCACAGTACTAATCCTTTAAGTACATTCTCTCATTTCATCCTCACTGTAAATTGAAGATGATAGATTTTTTCTACTCTACAGATAAGGAAAATGGAAGTGCAGAGAGGTTATGTAACTCTTCTGACATTGTGGTTTGGTCAGAATTCAAACCTAAGTGTTTGGCTTATTCCATTTTGTTTTTTGATTGGGCAGAAAAATGATGCCCATGCTATTAATCATTATATGGTATTTTCTTCAAACAAATTTCTTATTGATAAAATTTGAATTCTATGGGGCATCCCCTTAAATCATGTTTTAAGCATAGATAAGGTATTCTTAATTTTTTTAGCAGTATACCGTATGAGAGATCAGCAGACCACACTGTGCCAAGAGTTGTGATCCCCTTACTGGCAAAAAAAAAAAAAAAAAAAAAAACCCTAACGATGATTTATTTTCACTCTTCCCATACAGTTCTGAGTCACTTCTAACTTGAACCACATGCTTTCCACCATGTGTTTTGGATATTTTAGGTTTGAAAAGCAATCTTGTGTTCTATGTTAGTCTATGCATGAGTATTTGTGACATTTCTTTTTACTCCTTCTGGGAATATTTAGTTTTGTCTAATAAGGGTTGCACAATAAAATTAATAGCACCTTCTATTTTGGGGTACTTACTGTGCAGTCACAGTACTAATCCTTTAAGTACATTCTCTCATTTCATCCTCACTGTAAATTGAAGATGATAGATTTTTTCTACTCTACAGATAAGGAAAATGGAAGTGCAGAGAGGTTATGTAACTCTTCTGACATTGTGGTTTGGTCAGAATTCAAACCTAAGTGTTTGGCTTATTCCATTTTGTTTTTTGATTGGGCAGAAAAATGATGCCCATGCTATTAATCATTATATGGTATTTTCTTCAAACAAATTTCTTATTGATAAAATTTGAATTCTATGGGGCATCCCCTTAAATCATGTTTTAAGCATAGATAAGGTATTCTTAATTTTTTTAGCAGTATACCGTATGAGAGATTAGATAAACTTACAAATTTAAAATGTCACACACAATAGTAAGAATAATGGCTAATATTTTTACAGTACCTAATTCTGAGTGTTTTATATATTTTACCTCACTTAATCCTCATAACAACCCATAAGAAAGAAAGGTACTCTTTTTGTTCCCTTTAAAGATGGAGAAATTGAAGCACTGCACTACACATGGTACATATAACAGGCGGTTGACATTCTCAAGTGAATAAGAAACGGAAATCTTTATTTTTCTATAGCCAAAGGTTGTTTCTATTACAAGCTTCCCTTCTCCCAAGTGGGAGAAAACTAAACCAAGTCAGTTACAGGACTTGTTCATTTCCCTTCTCCTGAATTGCTACTGAGCTCAGCAGTCTCTGTAATATTAGCACATTGTGTGGGGTCTACCTGGGCAGTGGGTCTGGCTGTCTGTTGTCATCTGATGACTGCAGCAACCCCTGAGATATGCATAACTCAATCTGGTCCTCTGCCAGAAGTCACCACTCTGTCACGCCCTGCCTGTCTTAGCCCCTGTCACATCCACTGCCTCTTCTGCCCACATTCTTGACATTCTGGAGCTCACAGAAAACATTTAGCTACTCTAGAGTCAGGCTGAGGCCCTAGTGGACTTTCACGGTTGTGTGTAAGTCCATCTTCCTCAACCCTTATGGCCATTTTTACTCTATTGCTTCCATGTCAAGCCAGGGTGTGCAACAATTCTATGGGTCCTGCCACATGGGTGGGCTCTACTTAGCAAAGGACACCAGAAGCCCGCCACTTCTCCCAGAGCCAGAAACCACTGTGGGAAATGTGTGGTTTCCCCCAGATTCAGCCCAGAGAGGATGGAGGGGAAAAAACACCCTTCTACTGTCTCTTTCTGGTCCAAGTCTCTTACTTAATCTCAGAACAGCAAAACCAAGCCCTTTTCTTTTTTGATTTTTCCTAATATATTGTCAAAGATCGAACTTAAGCATTTGAAAATCAAATACCAAATACTTGATTTCTTTGTTATCTACAAATTTCTGTATCATCCCTTTCAGGCAATGAAAGTGGGAAATTCTAGCTGGAGAGGACAGAAAAATGGGCAGAGAGTGCAAGGAATTCAAGAGATGAAAATCTTTCTTAATATCTCAAATACCCCAGAGGATTTTCTGTCTGGTTTGGCACTTACTAATCTATGAGAATTAGATAAGCAATATTTATTTATGGGTGTGATAGTAATGAATTCAAGAGATGAAAATCTTTCTTAATATCTCAAATACCCCAGAGGATTTTCTGTCTGGTTCGGCACTTACTAATCTATGAGAATTAGATAAGCAATATTTATTTATGGGTGTGATAGTAATGATATATATATATTTATATACAGTTATAAAAATGCTTGAAGTATATTCAAGGACACTTTTAATTTTTAATTGGTCCTGTATTTAAAATTCTGGAACACTAAATATTCCACCGTTTCCTAAAAACAGCTTCTTGTGTAGCTGTCAGAATGATGGCAATGCTGGGCAGTTTCACATAGATGCTGGCTCTTCTCACTTTAGAATATTCCAGTGAAGTTGGTTGTTTGTGCTTATAGTTACAAGCACAGGAGGAAAACTGGTGTGGGTCATAAATGCGTGTATTAATACACAATTATGCATTGTATGTTCAAAACACTGTTTTCTATTTATTATTCTCAAAATAACATTGGAAATACCTAAGTAACTGACACCTTGGCTTTTCTACAGACCTAGTTTTAATCTCAAATATGGTTATCTGTGTTTATCAAACAATACTTAAACAATGTTTTGGTTACCTCCACAAAAATTTTCCTCTCAGAACACTTTCTACTAGACAGGACACAGAAGGCGTTAATTTTTTAGTGGCCTCAGTTTCCTTTAAAAGATGCCCAGAATAATGTCACGCCCCTTGATTTCTTCAGAGTTACCTCCAAAGGTACTAAGACCCCAGAAAGAGGCAAATGCACTCTGCTCAGTAAACTGCTATTGTCATTAAAATTCAAGGAGACCCCACAGGACTAGTTTGATGATTTACTCTGCCTGGTCAGGTTGCAACACAAGGTTTACTTTAATGGCCCAGAGCACCTCTACTCTAGTAGATCATTATTTTCTGAGCAAAAGATGCTCCACTGTGTTCCAAGAATGGGTGCTGAAAGTTGCATAAATATGGGAGAATCAGGAATGCTTTATTAATTTGTTAATCAATAAGCATGCATACTTTGTAATCTATCAGATTTATTCTTTCACTTTAATAAAATACCAAACCATTTAACACTCGACATTATCACACCCTCCTTTGTTCCGGCCTCCTCTCTGACAGAGACATAACTCAGCTTTTAATTATTCAAAATCTAAACATCAAGGGAACTCAGGAATAAGCCCTGCAAATCTGCAGAAATGTTTCTGAAGTGCGCTCTGTGGGCCACCTGCAGCAGGGTCACCTGAAGAACTAGTGAAAGACGCTGAGTCCTTTCCCCAGAAATGCTGATATAATAAGTAGGAGTGGAGTCCAAAGATCTGCATTTTGAAAAACACTTCAGGTGAATATTAAATCTGTTAACGTTTTGAAATGATTATGTGCCAATAAAGAAAACTTTATTCCCCAATACAGAACACATGGAGGGCCGGCCCCGTGGCTCACTTGGGAGAGTGCGGCACCGAGGCCATGGGTTCAGATCCTATATAGGGATGGCCGGTGTGCTCACTGGCTGAGCGTAGTGTGGACGACACCATGCTGAGGGTTACCTGCAGAAATGTTTCTGAAGTGCGCTCTGTGGGCCACCTGCAGCAGGGTCACCTGAAGAACTGGTGAAAGACGCTGAGTCCTTTCCCCAGAAATGCTGATATAATAAGTAGGAGTGGAGTCCAAAGATCTGCATTTTGAAAAACACTTCAGGTGAATATTAAATCTGTTAACGTTTTGAAATGATTATGTGCCAATAAAGAAAACTTTATTCCCCAATACAGAACACGTGGAGGGCCGGCCCCGTGGCTCACTTGGGAGAGTGCGGCGCTGGTAGCACCGAGGCCATGGGTTGGGATCCTATATAGGGATGGCCGGTGTGCTCACTGGCTGAGCGTAGTGTGGACGACACCATGCTGAGGGTTATGATCCCCTTACTGGTCAACAACAACAACAACAAAAAGAACACCTGGAAAGTGATTAATTAGTCCGGACCAGTGGTTTTTAAACTTTAGCAGGCATCAATCAGATCAGGGAGAGGGCTTATTAAAACACAGATTGCTTGGCCCCATCTGCAGTTTCTGCTTCAGTGCCTCTGGAGCTAGTCCCACGAACTTGCTCTTCTTTCAAGTCCCCAGGTGATACTGCTGCTGGTCCCAGATCTACACTTTGAAAACTACTGATCTAGACAGATACTCTTTCTTGTACAAATGCAAAAGCAAACACTTTCTTTCCAAAATGTATTAAAAGCTGTCATATAAAAAGGGTTAAGCAAAATTAAAGCCATTTCTTTAGTGCCTGAGTTCCTGTTTCATTATGCTTGCATGCATTACTAATTCCAAGTGGGGATATAGAATGCAGCATTTCCCAAACACATTTTATCACCAAACTCTCTTCTCAAGAAGAATCCTGGGACACTATTTGAGGAAAGCCTGATATAGCACCATGACAAGTTAGTGCATCCAACAAACTTAGACCTTTCCCATTCCCAACTAAACCTCATACCTTGCCGAATCCTGGGACACTATTTGAGGAAAGCCTGATATAGCACCATGACAAGTTAGTGCATCCAAGAAACTTAGACCTTTCCCATTCCCAACTAAACCTCATACCTTGCCCTCATCCTCCAATGCTAGTGCCAGGGGAATTTGACAACATGGGGAAGGTAGATGCACTCTTCAGAATTCAAATTGGTGTGTCTAACCCACTTTCCCATTGAGCTAAACTATAACTAGTGCTTAGTGCAAATAAAGTAATGTTTTAGCATTTTATATACTTTATGCACTTTATGAGAGTAAGAACCATAATTTAATTATATTAAAAGTACCTTAGTAATCACTGAGGTATGTAAAAATACATAGGTTAAGAAGATTATTTCCTACCATACTCACATAAGGAGATAAAATATATACTTAAATAAGCATAGTATGAAGCAGATACAGTCAGTGTCATAAGAGAGTTACAAGCAACATACCCTTAAATTGAGGACCACCGGCATTAATTGAAGATCTTAAGCTGATTGTCAACAATCAGCAACTTTGCTAAACAAAGGAAATATGCACCCTCTGATTGAAAGGATTTTTCTGTTACTAAATCTAGCTGCCCTCCACTGCAATGTGCGAAGGCCTCTAGTTGACTGGAACAAATCCCATGATGCAGTTCCTCCAAAACTTGCTCGAAACTTACCTAAGGCACTTACAGAAAATATAGATCCCCAGACCCCATTCTGACCAAATAAATCAGAATCTGCAGTGGAGAAGCCTGAAAAACTGTATGTTTTCATAAGTGCCCCAGTTTCCAAATTTTATTTTAGCATAAGGAGGACTGAGTTTCCTCTGAAGCATCTTTAAGGGCAGGTCTACAGTCATACATTTATTCAATCAGAAAATATCTATTGAGTTCATGCAACATGCAAGACCAGATTTTTCTTGACCTATGTCATTAATTTTTATTCACAACTTTTTTAGCTTAAAAAAATCTCATTTTTAGTAAAAATATTTTTTACTTAATGCTATTTGTATAGTACTACTAATACATGCTGGAAACCATGTCCTCTAATGTAATGTTCTTTTAATACAGTGCTCTTTACAACACCCTGGGTTGCCTCAAGAAAAATCAGAGGATCCAATTTCAGTGGAATAGTTACTAAGTAAGAAAAGCTATTCTGCTCACTGCCCATGCATCCTTAAAATATGAAGGATACAAGGTTTAAAATATAGAAACACATATACCAAAAGCTATTTTCTTAAAAATGCTAACTTTCCAACTTTAAAATTTTGGCTACATTTCCTCTGTTCTATATTCCTGCCTTCTGGTGGGAGGAAGTAACGGGTAGAAAGAACGAAATGCTCCAGTAGGGCAGAAAGGAAGGTAAAAACTAATTACTGAAAAGCTTGTTAGTTTGGAGATGTTGCTATTTAAAAAGAGATGTCTCCACAAAATATACACTCTGACATGGGGAAGTATGCACAGGTTTGTCCTGTTCCCTCTTTTTTCCCCAACTGTGCATGTGTGCATTTGAGTGTGTGTGTGTGTGTGTGTGTGTGAGAGAGAGAGAGAGAGAGAGAGAGAGAGAAATAAGGTACAATGATGTAGGAAAGGAGAGAAAGGGAGTAGGATTTTAAAAGGGAAAGAGAGGACTGGCTGGTTAGCTAAGTTGGTTAGAGCACAGCCTTGTAACACCAAGGTCATGGGTTCAGATCCATGCACCAGCCAACCACTCAAAAGAAAAAATGGCAAAAGAGAAAAAGCATAAACTACATCATTTGGTTTGTTGGACTAGAATGTGCAACCCAGGCATGGATAATGGACCTCCTGAAATAGACAAAGGGTGGGAGAGCAATAGCAAGGGACAAAGGACTAGGAAAAGGCACACAGCCCATTGTTTTAAGCACTGCACTATCTGTTAATGATAAAAATGTGGCAAATTGAAAGAATCTATTTCTAAAAGCTCAGTTAAACACAGAGCCTGCTAAAGAAGCAGAGTGGAAGAAAACCAGCATCTTCCGGCAGTCACCCAACCACTCATCTCATGAAATTCACAGCAGCAATAAGACACCACCCATAAAAACAGTCCCAAGTTCTGGCACGCTGTCACCTCACCTAATTTGCATCGCTGTTTCTGGGGTATAGGTGGATGTTTCAGTAACAGGGACATGAACATGAGAGGTACCTCCTCCTCCCTCAAAGTGAAACAAGGCACTGGCACCCAGAAAAGTTAGACATTTCACACCTTTTCAAGCCCACTTCTCACTTGTCTTCTGCAGACACACAAAAGATTTGTTTATGAGAATAATGAGTGCCTCAGCATAGCCAGAGCCAAATGACTCTATTGAACATGTTTTATTTGTTACATTTATAAATACACAACAGTTTCATAACATTAATGTAAAAATTAATTTATTGGTAAATTTTTTTGCAATACTTTCATTGATTCCATGAATAAAAACAAATGATGAATTTCAATTCCAGTTAATAAATACTTCTGGTTGTTATTTAGATGAGTTTTTGTATAATTCACACAATTCTGATGTAAGAACCTCAAAAACAGAACTGAAACAGACAACAGAAAAGTAGATAACAAGTAATAATAGCTATATATTTAAAGCTGATGTCACACAAAAGTTGGAATTCTATAGGTAGAATATGAACTGATTAAATAATTTATTTGGCCTGGAAAAGAAAATACAAAAATAATTTTATTATTTTAATTTTTTAGTTATTTTTAATAATTTTGTTTCTTAAATTACCTAAACTCCTCAGAATCAACTTTTCCATCTGTAAATATAGATGATATTAATAATTAAATAGTGTTATTATGAGGATAAAATAAAGTTCCTGGTACAATATAGTACACACTTGCTAAATATTCTTTCTCTCAGTGGTCAATGTTAGTATTGAACTTTTCCGTTGAAATGGAGGAATTGAAATCTCTCACAGAACTCTCCTTTCTTATATCTAAAGACATGAACCAAGTAAAAACTTGCCAAAAAGTCAACAAACTTTGCCAAACCAGGGAAGGGGGACAATCCAATGCCATAAACTTCAAAACTTTACAGCCAAGGAAACAAATAGATAATTCTGGAGTCCAGTAGAGCAGAATGTTTGATACAGCTCCTGATCCTATCCCCAGAACCCATATGGCAGGTGCTAAAAAATGTCACCACCAACATTGCTGTAGTGGGAGCAAAAAACTAAACTACACTGAAACTCATGGGTTCAGAAAAAAATAGGTTGCTTTGTCCTCCCTCATGTGATTCCACTTGAGCTCCCCAAATTAACTAAATATCCAGTCATATTTAAGCCATATTTTAATCCCATAATTCGATCAGTCCCTGTATCTATCAGGATTTAATGGAAAAGACAGAAACCTCTCTAGGTATGTTAAACAGAAATTAGATATTTACAAAATTCTCTAAAGGGCTGGAAGAGTCAGGGTGAGCAAGGCCCCATCAGTGCTATTGAATCCCAGAGCATACCACCATCGCTGCCACCACCACTGACAATCCTGCTGCCCATGTCCCCGAGATAACTGCTTCTTGCCACCCACAAAGCTGGTAATACCTGAAATGCGCTGCCACTGCCACAATTGCTACTGAACACTATGTCTCTGTTTTAGACACAGCAGAAGGAAAACAACCTTATACCTACTTCTTTTCTACCAACCAAAATACATGTGAATACATCCCATGACCTGGCCATACACACACACACACACACACACACGCACATATATGTATGTGTGTATGTATGTATGAAATGTTGTTTTAAGCTTTTCATACATATATGAAATGTCACTTCAGGTTTTTCAGTCTCTGCTGTGCAAGAACATGCCAATGAAGTGGGAGTCGAATGAAGATTGAGTCCATCTATAGTATCCTCTACTATGGGTCCACAGCAGTTGTACAATACATTGGCCATATCCCTCATGATCTATTCCTTTGGTGACCCAACATTAATATGCATTTGCCTCTCAACTTTATTTAGCCCGGGCCAACAATGAGTTCAAAATTCAGTCAACGATCTAGCAAACTACTGCTTGAGCTAGCACACTGAACCCAGAAACTCTGGTAGGTTACCCATATTACTTAGCTTTGCCCAATCTAGAGTTATATTCCTGCCTCCAGGTCTAGCACTCTTAGAAACCATTGTCTCACAAATTCCTGGGGTTTCTGCTTATATAAAATAACAAAACCTTTTGGTATGTCAATCTTCTCTTTCTAAGTTCAACTTTTACTTGTGTTCTGGGGTGTTATGGGATCTGACTCTAGTTATAGTAGGTTGGGAAGCAAAGAAGCATAGTAATGAAAGAGCCTGAGGAGAGCTGGCAACCTATGAGTACTTACCTCAAGAAAAGGAGCAGCCAGCATGTCTTCAAGCAAACTACAACTAACCTCTTCAGATAGGAAAAGAGAGCTGCCTCTGCTGGCAAGAGACGCTAGGTGGGATGGGGATTTAGGGTACTCAGATTCAAATGAACACATACAAATATTCCAGTACAAGTCACAGGATTCTTTTCTTTTCAAATCAGTGTTTTATGTTCATTTAAAAGATATGGCAAAATGTTAATTGAACTTATATTGTAACTTAGCAACTCACTGGATCAGATTCCATATATTTGGGGGCTACACCAGTCCTGACCTAAGGCCACAAGAGATAAAAAATTATCTTAAGATGGTCATGGAAGATCCCTGGTTTTCTGAATTTTTGTGAGCTGATCATGTAAATCCCTGAGCTTGTCTTCTTTCTTTAATTTCTCCAGAGCTGGTTCCTTAGCCATCTCACTCCACAACCTTTGACATTTCTTGCTTTCATTCTAATGACTTATCATAGCAAACACTTTGCCAGAGTCCAGACTTCTAATTGGCACATCATTCCAGGAAACTGTAAGTGTAATTTAAGCGACTTTTTTTTTTTTGTCACTTAACTTTTCTGTTTTGGGAAGTTTGATAGATTGTGGGGAACATTCACAAACTCAGAGAATTTAGGGAGTAAAAAGTTTGTACAAGAAAAGATAGTGAGTTCCATTTTGGAAATGTTGAGTTTGAGGTGCCTGTAGTAAACCGAGTGCATGTTATACAGCAGAAAAAGTGTGAGCTGAAGACATAATCTGAAAGTCCACTGATCAGAGTTGAAACCATGGATATGATGAAGTCAGTTTTACCAAATCCATGCAACTGAACAAGGTTTTAATATCTGAATTTAAGTCTCAAATATGAATTATAGGGATACGGTACAAAGCAAGTTCACTGTGCACCGGTTGCCAACTTGTCTGAGTCCCGTAAGACAGAACGTGCTCATACGCAACAAGTTACATGAAGCAAATTTATTACTTACAGATAGGCAGCAAGGGACAGCAGAAGCCTAGGATCCACTGGGGGCTGGATCCCCAAGGCTCAAAAAAGCTGCCTGTGTGCGAATAGAGTTTAACTGCAACTGTGTGTGCTCCCCTTGCAGCACAGCTGCATGACTCTGAGAGGCAGCACACCCTGAGTTTTGGATCTCGGGGGCCTTGGGACTCACTGGGAAAGGCTTTGAAGGACAACCTGTTCCCATGGGAGAGAGGAACCAAGCCCAACTGTCCCAGGCAGTTCCTGCCTATCTCAAGATGTTACATTCCCTGGGAAGGACAGGAATTAGGTCTGGGCTATTTCAGGCATTTCCTCCCTGAAATGTCTCAGGATATTGCACTCCCAGCACGTTCTACAGTTATTCTTGAGAACTACAGCAAGAAATTGGGAAGAACTGAGTTATTCCAAAGCCACTCCAAGAACTGTATATGGCAGAAATAATTTATAAACTCAATGCTAGATTTAATACTAACTTACAGAAATAGGACAAACGTTTATAATTTCTCTCTCTGTTTGGGCATCCTTAAAGAGTCTTAGCAGCAAGCAGAAAAAAATTTAGAAGCTCTAGAAAGTATCACATTCAAACTCCCTCAAGAGAATGAAGGCTTGTACCCCTTGCAAAGATCTGCAGAGAAGCTGCTTCTACATGCCCATTCACTAGTCCATCCTATCACATGATTGACTTCATTGTCTCATGTTTAAAATAGCTAAAAATCATCAGGAATTTTGTGAGGAAAATTATCTTCTCCCCCCCCATAAAAACTTTTATTATTTTCTGTTTTTTTAAGTGATATAGGAGTTTAATATTAAATAATAAAATGAGAAAATATATAAGCATCCAGAGAATAATTACTTTGAATAAGTTGATGCCTTTTTAAAACTGGGCAAAGGAGCTGAATAGACATTTCTCAAAGGAAGCTATAGAAATGGCCAACAAACGCATGAGAAAATGCTCAGTATCACTAAGCATCAAGGAAATGCAAATCAAAACCACATTGAAATATTGTCTCACCCAAGTTAGACTGGCTATTATCAAAAAGACAGGGAATAACAAATGCTAACAAGGATACGGAGAAAGGGGAACCCTCCTACACTGTTGATGGGACTGTAAATTCATGCAGCCATTATGGAAAACAGTATGGACATTCCTCAAACAACTACAGATAGAACTACCACATGATCCAGCAATCCCACTGCTGGGTATATACCCAAAGGAATGGAAATCATCATGTAGGAGGGATATCTGCAATCCCATGTTTATTGCAGCTCTATTTACAACAGCTAAGAGTTGGAAGTGACCTAAATGTCTATTGACAGATGACTGGATAAGGGAAATATGGTATATGTACACAATGGAATACTGCTCTGCCATAAAAAGGAATGAAATCCCGCCATTCACAGAAACATGGATAAACTTAGAGAAAATGATGTCAAGTGAAATAAGCCAGGTACAGAAAGAGAAATACGACATGTCCTCAATCAGAAGCAGAAGCTGAAAGAAAGAAAGAAAGAGAGAGAGAGAGACAGAGACAGAGAGAGACAGAGACAGAGAGAAGGGAGGGAGGGAGGGAAGGAAGGAAGGAAGGAAGGAAGGAAGGAAGGAAGGAAGGAA
>NW_007730076.1:73085-75585 GCF_000696425.1 Galeopterus variegatus
ACAGACCTACGAAATCAAGATCTCCAGGTGCGGGCCCAGAAAGTCACATTTGTAGCAAGTTCCCCAATGATGCTTATCTCACTGTTTGAGACTCATTGGCTTATTTTAAAGAAAAGACCTTATTTTTCCCAACACACCAGAATATTTCTGTTTTCTTGAACTTTTCTGCTCTCCGGTTTTTATTTTAGGAGACAACAATGGATGGGCTTTGCAACTGGAAAAATATTTGGCTGGTTCCTACAAAATGACTCCCCCGTATCCCTTTGAGACAGAAGCATCTGAATGCCGTAAGTATCAGAGCAGTCGAGTCTCCTTTTCCGTGAGTTTGTAATAAGACATCATGTTTTTAAAAGCTGGATCCAGCATTCTTTTTTTTGAAAAAAAGGTTAATTACAGTTTTCTAGTTGCAAACTCTTTTAGAGATGATGCAGCCTTAAATTGGGAATTTTATTTAAAAATGATTCAGGGATCTTAAGTGTAAAAGTAATAAATTGTGTCAGATATTGTTGTAAACAAAATTAATGTCAGTCAGGGTTGCTATTTTATATAAGTTCTATTTTCACAATCGCTATAAATGCTGATGTAAAGAAACTGAGACAAATAAAAGAGCAGAGAAACTGTTTGGATTTTAACATTTGCAAATAAAAAATTTTCTGGAGTCCAAGCTATACATTAGAGCTACAAAAGACTTATTAATTATAACCTTCTCTGTTTAGTCATATACCAAAATCTTACAAAAACACTGGAGGAGGTGTGGAAAGTTATAAATTTCAGGATTAACTCTACGATATTTTAGATCAGGAAGAGCTATAAAAATAATTTCTTTCAAATAAGTTTTGTCTATTCTAATAAATTATGCAAATGTAATTGGAGCTGTAATTTTGACCTTACCTTTCCAAAACCTTGGTTAAAAATCAGGGGTTAAGGGAGGAATTATTTACCATATTTTTTTATGTTCTACCACAAATAATAAAGTCTAGCTTTTTAATTTTTAATTTTTTTTTGTCTTCACTACTCAAATGAGATTAGTACAAAGACTGCTAACAATCCCAATTTAAGAGGATATACATCCTTCCATGAGTCTCACAGTTTACTCAGCAAGCTGTCTCAGCACCGCACCTGCCTCCCAGAGGACAGAAACCAAATAATTTGATCATTAAAAAGCCAAAAGCTTTGGGGGAAGAAAAAAAACAGGTTTGATTTAACTGCTAATATAATGGGAAAAAAATGAATTAAGCCATGTTATTTCAAAATGTAGTTCTTATTTTCTTTTTCTTTTATTGTATACTGTGTTCTTTTCATTTTTTAAATTATATTTGAATCTTTTTATATCTCACCTTGTTCTCAAGAAGATTTTTGGCAACTTACAATTAAAATATGGCTACTAACAGGCTTACACCATTAACACGATATGAAAGACAAAAGTTAAGTGGAAAATGGGAAGGGGAATGACAAAGAAAAATTGCATAAGAAAATCCTCTTTGAGAAAAGTTCAGCAGCTGCATCCAAAGTTAGTTCTTAATTTTGTAGCCATTAGGTCAAAGAGGAAAAATAATGGGTTACATAACTTTTATAGTCTGGTTTGTAAAGCAAAAACAAACAAATGGGGAGAAAAAAAAAAACAGATCAAGTCAGCAAGAGAAATAATGTTTGCCTGATCCCATACTCTGGAAGAAATATAATTACATGAGATAAATGAAGCTACACGGTAAGTAATATACCAAAAAATACAAAAGTATTTTTTTCATCAGTACTTAGCAAAATACGAATATATAATTTTTAGCTAGAGTTCTTTAAAGACAATTTGGGGAGGTTGCAATTAATAATTAAATACCTTTTTCAAACTTGGAAGCAATATAAAAATGGAATGGCAAGTGTAGTGTAAAATCTGGGGGTGAAACAAATTAAGATTCCTATTGTGCCATTTTATTTAAATCAGATTACTATAGGGATTTATTGGAAATTAAACTGAGAATGGCTTATAATCATTTTTGGCTAGATGAAAAAATGTTGAGAAATTCCCATTTTAAAGTCACCTCTCAAGAGCAACATCATGGAAAATATAATATCTATGATTAACCAGTACATTAACAAAGCTAAAATTTGAAGAATTTGGAAAGTACAGAGATTTGGAAAGAATTATTTACTCAGTCATAATTTCACCACTCACATGCTACCAGCATTAACTTGCTGGTGCATTACTCATTTTTTTTTAATTTTAATATAGTTGAAATTTCCTATACAAACCATTTGCATCAAATTTTTAGTTAGCATTTTAGCATAATCAGTTATCTATGTTATTACAAGCTCTTTTAAAATATTCTGTATATTTTGTGACATAATTTACTTAATCATTCCTTTATTGTTTTATGTGTTGTTTTTTGGTTTTTGTTTTCATTTTTCGCTATTCCAGATAACCCTGTAATGAATATATATGGATTATCTTAATTCAATCTATATAGGTGGAAAAAACATACTGGAATTAATGTTGATTTCACTG
>NW_007730076.1:76085-84706 GCF_000696425.1 Galeopterus variegatus
TGGTTTTTGTTTTCATTTTTCGCTATTCCAGATAACCCTGTAATGAATATATATGGATTATCTTAATTCAATCTATATAGGTGGAAAAAACATACTGGAATTAATGTTGATTTCACTGTCTTCCATTTCTGCCCTTCCTACTCTCTCATTCTCAGAATCTTCATCTTCCTTCCCAAACTTGATCAGCCCATTCCCACACAAAAACATACACTCACATATTAAATATGACTTTAACTTAAGGAGACAGAATCAATTTTCAGAGATCCATAGCCAAAATGGGTACTTACAACTGTAAAACTATTTAAAAGTTCTTGGCAGATACTCTGTTTACATAAAACACTAAATCAAAGTTACGGTTTTGATCTCTAGTAACCCTATAAAGGAGTCTCTAGAGCTATTTGGGAGGAGAGGAAAAACACCTGTCACCCCATACCTGAGCAAAAGTGCACTTTACTAGCTCAAAGGCTGTGCCAACCGTGCTCACTAGCAGTCATGCACAGAAGTCTCTACTTCTCCACTGGGACACTTGCTTACTCTCTGGAAGCTTTAAGGTAAAGCTCTGAAACTGGAAGCCTGCAGGAGGAAAATTTCCATACAAAGTTTTGCTTTTCCTATGACGTTTTTAAATGTTTTAAATTAGCGATAATCATTTTAAAACATTGTATTTCTGGCTTCTCTGAGGAATTGGTAGACTTGGCTACACATGTTCCTATTCTGATATGACAACAGCTAGGAGAAGCTGTTCCACTTGGACATCTGGACACAGTCTACACCCACTTTGCCTGACCCTTGTAGACATTTGAGTCTGTAACCCTTGCTACATAGTTTAGGGCTCCAGAAGTAAATGTAGAGGAGAGGCATTCCTCATTGTTTTCAGTAATTGTCCATTACCCATTCAGACAGAAATCAGGGGCTGGCTGGTTAGCTCAGTTAGTTAGAGCACAGTGTTATAACACCAAGGTCAAGGGCTCTGATCCCCGCACAGGACAGCAGCAACAACAACAACAACAACAACAAATGCCAGAATCAGATTATACGTATTATACTGAATAATAATCCCATTACACACCATTTCAAGTCTCTAGGAGACCTCAGGTATATTGAATAATATCCTTAAGACTATCACTACAGTCCACAAAATGGCCAAAAGCTTGCATCCCATTCTCCCTCTCTTTTCAATACCCAACATCAGTGAAAATGGAATGGCTGTGCAGAAAAAAATGTTCACTCCCATAAATGAAGTTTTAGACCTTTTTCATCCTTACGTAAGCCAAAGGAAGATCATTAAAAAAAAAAAAATCCTTTGAAGAATTCCTGAATTTCCCCACCAAAAAACCTATCTACCAATACTACTATTTAGTGTTTATATTTTTATTTATTTTTTCATTTAGCATTTAATTCTCCTCTTTCTTTCTAGTTAAAAATTACTTAATCCTCCATTAAAAGTTTTGGTTATGCTATTTAAAATACTTTTTTTGTGGCTGGCTAGTACAGGCATCCAAAATTAAATACTTTATTTTTAAATAACAGCTTTAATAAGAACTTTAAACCCCATCACTCACTATCGTGACACCCTTTGGTGACATAAGAGCACATGATTTCATTCATTTTACAATAAATGAAGAGTCTGTTATTTAAAAAAAAAATGCATAGGCTGGTAAATGTGTATGCTTCTAAATGTTCTAGCACCATTTTAAGGTTAAATTAAAGGAATTTTGGAAACAGTTTAAAGCATTGCCCAAATTGTGTAGGTAAGACATGATATATACTTTTGTACTAAATAATTTTCTCATAGCTTTTCATTTCTTTCTTTTCATCACCCTCCTCTTCCTGGTCCCTCACTGTCATCACTTCTTACCACTTCCTCTTTATTCAGTGCTTGGTTCTGTGCCCACGCAATGTTTTTGCCGAGGTCTAGAGCTTCACTGTGATGAAACCAATTTACAAGCTGTTCCATCAGTTTCTTCAAATGTGACTGTAATGTAAGTAGAAAAGAATGGCTTCATCCCGACAGCCAGATAGCACCTGTAAAATTGTATCTTAGTTAAGACCATGTCATTATTAATAATGTATTTTTATTCAAAGATAATGTCATTGTTCCTGAGTCACTTATAATGATTACTGATATTTATTTTGCATTTATTAAATGCTAGACCCTACCTTAAATTATTCTATATATTAACTTATTTAATCCCTCCTTACAATTCTGTGAAGCATTTAGTATCAGCAGATTTTAGCCAGACAAAAGATGTCATCAGTTGCATATGTTACTAAAGAAAAAAGACTGCAAATTAAACTGTTACATAGACCTTTCCGATTCCATCGAATTTTTACTTGACACTTATTGAAAGAGCTCTCTTAGAATTTATTGAACATACACTTTAATACACTTTATGTACAAATAAAAAAAGAAAACAAGATAAATTGGATAAAATATTCCCAGAACTTCACATTTAAAATCTAACTCTTCTGAAGCACATTTTGACTCAGAGATGTTGACGTTGTTTTTTTCTAAGTGATTCAACTTTATGTATGTAATGAAAAATTATCCTCATAATACGTGGTAGTTTCTAGTACTTGTGGTTGTTAGTTTCTAGTACTGATTTGAATTTAACCAAACTTCAGCAACACATACAGATACATTAGGCTGAACTTTTAAAAAGAAATCAGCGGAAGATGGAGATTTTGTCAATATTTTTGCCTAGTTTTTTGGTTCATCCAGGAGTTTCAGTGTGTTGTGGCTCTGACTTTTGGGTATATGAGGACAAAATAGGAGTAATTCTTGAGTTTACAAATATTGGCAAGTCCTGCCTTTTTCAAACCAAATCACACATCATAGCAACTAAAATGCTTGACATATAAGTGAGGGAAGAGCTACGGCTCAGATTTCCTATAGATCATGGTACCATCAAATTCTCAGAATGTGGGGAGTTCATTCAATCTATAGTGGCCTGGGATATGAACTGAGAACTCTGGCGGGATAAACCATAAAAACTTGTTTTCCAAAGGAGGTCACATTTGCACCTGAACTGAGGAAAAAGATAAGCCCTTCAGCCTTCTATCCTCTCCTGTATCACCATAGCTCTTTTTCATAGTAATTAGTCCTACTAGGAAAAAATAATAATCCCCCAAAGAACTGTGAGGGCCTATGGAGAGTTTCTATTATTTAAATTTTAGCTAGAACTGCTGGGTATAAGAATTTATGAATATTTCATTCTACTTTCAGAGAAAAAATTGTTATTACCCCCACTGCTTGTATCAAATTACTAGAAAATCCAAATTAAAGAATTCCCTGATGCTGCCAATCTCATTTTTTATCTTCTCACAAGATTAGAATCCATTCTTCAACAATCCAATTAAACTTTGTAAAAGAAAGGAGCAGAGGAAGAAAGCTGGAGAAATGGAAGAGGATAAAGCAATGAGTAACTAGAGAGCGTATGCCCCACCCAAAGGGTGAATATTTTAATGGAATTAATTTTGATTCAATTAAAAAAAACTTTTCTGGCCCAATACATACATACATATGTACATATGTGCATATGTACATGCATGCAAGCATACACACATAAAGAGATGTATGCAGACCTGTGGCCCACCAGTTTTCAACCCCTGGTATAAAGAAAAAAAATGGGACCAGATCCTCATGAACTGACTGTAAGAAGATAAGGGGAAAGGAAGAGTCAAACTGACTCGAAGGTTTCTATCCTAAGTAATCGTGATCCAAGAACAAGGAAGACTTGGTGGCATTAAGTGGAGAAGATTAGGACTCCAAGATTAGATGTTTTTTCAATTTGAGATTAACAGGTCACTTAAAGGAAATTTCTGACAGGCATTTGGAGGTATAGGACTAAAGCTCAGGAGTTTATGTTGACAACATTTTATTTTATTTTTTGTTAAAAAGTATCATTCCTTCATGCTTTAGGTCAAGCCACTTGATTCTGGTTGTCCATTTATACTCTTCTCTGCAGAACACTGGCTCAGCATCATACTTCACCCCAGTCTGTTAGAAGTATTACAGGGAAATGTCAGAAATGAACTAAATCTTATATAAGTATCAAAGAAGCCAATAATCCAAGTAATGTTTATGGAAGTTGAGTTTTTTTAAAGATGTTTCACATAAGTACTAATGAATAAAACATGCAAACAGATAGATATGATTATTTGTACATTGTTCTAGCTTGCTAAACATTAACTTTGTTTGAGGGTTGACTTTAAGATCCTGTAATTTGATCACTGAAACTACATGATCCAGTAGTAAAAGAGCTTTCTTTATAAAAACTAGAGCTGGCTTTCACAATAATCATAAAAACCAGGCAGTTTCTCTCTCTTTCTTTCTCTCCCTCTCTCTCTCTCCTACACACACATGTGCACACACATACACATGCTCAAGATATGGTGTGAACTTTTGGTGAAGAGTCATACTTGAAATATCACATTTTAAAATAAAAGAATCTATTATATTAAAAAAGTATTTTGGGGGCCTGCCCCATGGCTCACTCGGGAGAGTGCGACACTGGTAGAGCCGAGGCTGCGGGTTTGGATCCTATATAGGGATGGCCTGTGCGTTCACTGGCTGAGCGTGGTGCAGACCACACCGTGCCGAGGGTTGTGATCCCCTTACCGGTCAAAAGAACAAAAACAAATAAACAAAAAAATGTATTTTGGTTTGTCCTATTCATTTAGAGTATTAACATCTACCTCTTTCCATTTCAATACAATATTATGAAAATATAGAGAATATTATTTGTAAAATAATGTTGATGTCATTCAGAAAGAAGTAGCCTATAAATCTTAGGCACTATTAATAAGAACCCAACTTTCTAAGAAATATTACTTAGGAGTGCTTAAATGAGCGTCCTTTTCCCTCTATAGTAACCCTCCCCACTTAAGAGCAATTAATCTCCTCCTCTTGGGTTCTGTCATAACCTCATTTATGCCTCATTTAAGTATATTAAACATTCTTCCCTGTACAATAGTAATTGGGGTCCTAATCTTGTCTACCTTAAAAAAGGGAATGCCAGGGCCAGCCTGGTGGTGCCCTGCTCCAGTGCGCTGCTTGGGAAGCGCGGCGGCGCTCCCGCCGAGGGGTTGGATCCCACATACCGACCGGCCGCCCACCGGCTGGGCGGGGGGCGGGAGCAACACCGAGGGTTGCGATCCCGTTGCCGGACACGAAAAAAGACAAAAAGGAAAAAAAAAAAAAGGGAATGCCAGGGCCAGCCTGGTGGTGCCCTGCTCCAGTGCGCTGCTTGGGAAGCGCGGCGGCGCTCCCGCCGAGGGGTTGGATCCCACATACCGACCGGCCGCCCACCGGCTGGGCGGGGGGCGGGAGCAACACCGAGGGTTGCGATCCCGTTGCCGGACACGAAAAAAGACAAAAAGGAAAAAAAAAAAAAGGGAATGCCAGGGCCAGCCTGGTGGTGCCCTGCTCCAGTGCGCTGCTTGGGAAGCGCGGCGGCGCTCCCGCCGAGGGGTTGGATCCCACATACCGACCGGCCGCCCACCGGCTGGGCGGGGGGCGGGAGCAACACCGAGGGTTGCGATCCCGTTGCCGGACACGAAAAAAGACAAAAAGGAAAAAAAAAAAAAGGGAATGCCATAAACTCCATAGGTCCTACACTATGCTTTTCCTGTATATCCTCCAGAATTCCTAACAGAGCATAATAATCCCTAAATAAATGTTTTTGAAATTAATTTATAAGTAAATAAATACAATACAGATAAAACAAGCTGATTGCCTTTTTAGCTCTGGGCTATACAACTGAAGTTATTATCCAAAGAAAGGTCACTATGTATAGGTAAAGTATGTTATTTGTCATCCGAATACAATATAAGCTTAAGGGCAGAGATGTCTTTTTTTCAAAGTGCAAATGGTAGGCATGCAACACGTTTGTTGAGAAAATGACTGAATGAATGAACACATTTTTAAGAGCACACTAAACTTTCATCTATATCCTTAAATCAAACCCAAATATTTAGCAATTTACACAATACAAACATTTAAACAGAATATAAAGCGGAATTTGGGATCTAAGCCAAGTGAGAATCAGTAGCAGAAAAGGGATTCTCGATTAGCTACTATAAAGAAGGAAAGAACATTCGATGACAGCCCAGCAGCTGAGTGTTATTTCAAGAGAGGGTTACCTTTGGCATTCATTAATTTAAAAAATCATTAAGTGTATAGTCTAGAGCAGTATATTTTTACTTTTTCTTTTCGTTATTGCCTCACTCCCCCCAAAAGACTTTTTAGACATTGTTTCCTATTTGTCCCCTCCTATAAAATTGTAATTCTACTCATACACTGTATGTCTGTGCTTTATACATTAAATAGTAAGGTTTTTTTCGCTCTCTAAGAACCAATTCTCACCTTCCCCTCCACCCCCACCCATTAAGAATGCACGGTCTTCTAGACTCTAGAACAGTTTTTCTCAAATGAGTTTCAAAAAATGTGTTTAGGGGAGTCTGAAAAACTATTTTTCTTTAAGAAGGATTTGCTACCAAGTTTAAGCAACACTGGTTCCAAACCTAAGCATTGTTAGTGCCCATTGTATGACTCTTAACCTGAGTTAACTTCCAGACAATTGCTCATTTATCAAGAAGTATCTGCTCTTTCATACTATATAATGTCAGTACCAATAATAGCATCATATTATTAGAAGTCATCTAGTCCAAATCCCTCCTTGCACAGTTAAAGATACTAACTTGGAAAAGTTATATGTGGCTCAAGCAAGGGACCCCCAGCTACATTGATTCTGGTCTTTTGCTTTTTTAATTTATTTTTTTTTTCTACTGCACTACGTTCTTTTTCTAAGAAAATTAAAGGTTTGTGACCTTTCCAATACAAGCACAGTTATGTGGATCTGGTCTCTGTCAAACTGCTTATAAAACTGTGATACAAGAGAAAATCTTTCTATGCAACTTATTGGAAATTGAAATGGTATCACTTATTGAATAAAGATGATTCAGCTTTACATACAAATTAGCAGAGTCTTTCATAACTAATTTTAAGGTGGTGGAATTGAGCAATGAAAAACTGAGGAATATAAAGCTATTCAAGTTCTTGAGTGTGTTTTAAACAGAAAACANGCATTCTAATGTTTGTTAAATAAAAATAGAAAAGAACATAACTGAAAATCAATTTCTCCCAGTTTTATTATTTTTTAAAATTTTTATCAGAATTACAATGTTGTAAACTAAGTTTAAGAAAAGATTAGTATCTTTAATAATACGAAATCAAGTTAGACCTAGTTCAAATATTTTATGAGTATGAGAGTGGTGTCGTGAAGTAAAATGTTTCCGAAAGCTAGTACAAAAGTAAATATAGTTTATAATCATTCATATTGCTATAGTTTAAAAGTAAAGGAAAAAAACTTTAATAAACAAAATTTACATTTATTTCAGGTCACTTCAGTGGAACTTAATAAGAAAACTTCCTCCTGATGGCTTTAAAAAGTACCATGATCTTCAGAAGCTGTAAGAAAAAATTTAATTCCTGATATTAAAATTAACTAGCATTTTTTCTGGCATATCTGTTTCTTCCCATTTCTGTGGAGACTAACTCTATACCTTTGCTTAAGTCTAACCCCTCTTTAGACAATTATTTAGCTGTTAGCTAGAGGCTTCCAGGTAAAANAAAATTTTTTTCTGAATAGTTCTAGAAGCCATTCTAGAAAGATCACGGATACCTGTCCCCAAAGAAACTGGAGCATGTGTGCTGTGAATTCTCCTACCACACTCTCCCAAAATGGAAATACTCAGGATCTTTTACTCTCTGCATTATTCTATCATATATCACCTCGATGCCCATCTTAGAGAAAGATGTAATGATCTTTTGCCATATCTGCCATCAGGATTGGATAGAGAATAATTATCTTGCAAATGTTTGTAAATTCAGTCTCTACATAAGATAGCAAGTCTTTGTCGTTTGAAACCTCTGAGCATGTTGTTTTGGGGACCTGATTCCATTTTCACATCTGCCTTGTAGGTTGAGTTTTATTTTGGCTTCAAGCAGTATCTGACATGCTAGCTTCTCATCAGTTTAGGGTCATGTACGTACTCTCAAAATCCACAGTGACCTAGCTGATGTCTACCTGTTGTTTAGGTCAACTTTGCGACTAAATCATATTGTGATATGTTTGAATTGTTGGGTTCAGATACTCTGTGCCATAATCACACTATCTAGAAAACATCTCAGAATTCCTTGTTTCATTTTCATACCAGTATTGGTTTTAATTTCGGTTTGACAGTAGAGAAATCTGGCTCATACATACATATCTATACTTTTTTTAGGGTAATAAATGGAAATAGAGCAGAAGCAGGTGAAAAATTAACCCACTTCATTTAATGAAATGTTCTGAAAACCCAGATAATCTGCAGGCCAATATATTTCATATTTGAAAATTAAAATTCTAATGAAAATAACTTTTCAGAACTTCATTCTGAATATTAATCAATCAGCAGAGAAGAACTTTCCAAAATTAGGCCTGATACAAAAACTTCAAGAGGATCTTTCCTTATTTTATTTTCTGATTTCTGTAGCGTGAAGAATTTTTCTGATCTGTAGCACCACCTTATGTTCACATGTTTAAACAGAGTTAGACTGTAAATCTAAATATCAAAAA
>NW_007730076.1:85009-87504 GCF_000696425.1 Galeopterus variegatus
GGTGAAAAATTAACCCACTTCATTTAATGAAATGTTCTGAAAACCCAGATAATCTGCAGGCAAATATATTTCATATTTGAAAATTAAAATTCTAATGAAAATAACTTTTCAGAACTTCATTCTGAATATTTATCAATCAGCGGAGAAGAACTTTCCAAAATTAGGCCTGATACAAAAACTTCAAGAGGATACTTCCTTATTTTATTTTCTGATTTCTGTAGCACGAAGAATTTTCTGATCTATAGCACCACCTTATGTTCACATGTTTAAACAGAGTTAGACTGTAAATCTAAATATCAAAAATCAGGCTTATATAACACAGCAGTTTAGCATTTTTGGACAATAAATATTGAACTAATTTTTGAACAGCCAATTTGTTCCAAGTAACAAAATGATTAAAATAGCCTGATGACAAAAAAATGTCTAATTGGTTATTAAAGGTATACCTTGCCTCAACCTCCAGGTAATGCAGTCTGTTGCTTAGTAGGTCATCACAACAGTTAGAAACAAACAAATACATACATGTTAAAGTCTTTCTGTATATTCATGAGAAAGATGCATTATGTGATCTATGTGATCTGGCCCACAGCATGTCATGTGAAATTGTCAGGTGCAAAATAAGTTTCATAACATTTTACATTCAAAGTTAGGTTTTCTTGCATGTTGAAGAAATATGGAATCTCTTTTAGCCAAGATTTCTAATTAACTGAAAATTCATTCATATTGATTTCTCCTTTATTGCTCCTAAAATTTATAACAAATTGTATATAAACTTTAGGACACTCTAATGAACAGTCGTGACCTGCACTCAGAACAGTAAGACAGGCTTGGTACCCTTACTGTATCATTCCCCACAACCTGGGGCAAGTACACGAAGAAGTGAAAAAGCTATATATGGGTGCATATGGTACAGTACCTTGAACTCTGGTCCCTATTTCCTTTGACCTTCAGTTAACTCAAGGTCAAGCAACCTGGGGCAAGTACACGAAGAAGTGAAAAGCTATATATGGGTGCACATGGTACAGTACCTTGAACTCTGGTCCCTATTTCCTTTGACCTTCAGTTAACTCAAGGTCAAATTTCTGGTATTACTTTAGTTAACTACGTAAGCCTGCATTCTTATCTTGACATTCCAGTCTAATTTATATTCTTCTAAGCCTGATTCTTTTTGTTTATATTTTTCTCTTTGGCCATTTATACTTCTTATCAGTTGCTCAAACACTTTTTGAAATAAGGCTTGGGATGTCAAAATAAAATTAAGTTTGACTTGCTTGGCAGATTTGTGTTTAACATGGTCTATGGTTTGGGGCATTAAAGATGTTATTTACTTGTAGTTTTTCCAGCACTGTTTTGAGAACATACAAATTTGAAAAATTATAGCAGAAAATGATAAAAATTCTGGCTTCTAGGCATGATTAGTGAATGCTTTACTATGCATTAAAGTTTTATTTCTACAAAATGCAAATAGTAAATTTTAGCTATTATCTGTTCCTCTTTATAACTAAAATTTCTAAATAAAACTAGCCTAATCATACATGACCTTTAGTAGTAAAAGAATGACATAATATCTAGCTTCACTAAATTATTTCATGTTTAGCTTTTTTTTCAATTTTTACATGTTTTTAGTTGTGGTAAAATGCACAATGCAAAATTTATCATCTTACCTATTTTTAAGTGTATATTCAGAAGCATTAGTTACATTCACATTGTTGTGCTGCCATCACCACCATCCATCCACAGAACTCTTCACCTCGCAAAACTCACACTCTGTTTGACTTTGTTTTCCTTTTTAATAATCATTTTCACAGTTTCCTGCAAAACAATAAGATTAGATCCATATCTATCTCTGCTTTCAGAGGACTGCACAGCCTCACTAAACTGTAAGTACTAGTGCCAATTTATTTGCTCACTCCATGATGGTCTGGCCTGACCCATTCCAATCCAGACCAGGCCTCCTGCCCATGACAGTACCAAGCAGAGGGGCAAACAGTGCTGAAGGGACCGTATAACGTTGTGGCTTAGAACATGGGATTTTGAGTTAGACAGGCTTCAGTCTGGGTCTTGATTTCATCCCTCACTTAGGTGTGTGACCTTGAGCAATTTATTTTCTTCTTTAACCATCAGTTTACTGCAAAATACAAATTATGATAATACCTACTTCAGGGTTGTGGTAAGGAACATATGAGAAAACCCATGGGAAGTATTAGGTACACTGCACCTGGCATATAGTAAGAGCCCAATGTACATTAGCCATGGTGACAGGAGTGACATCTGAGTGAACTTACACAATGTAAGAAAGCCTGATGATAATATTTATGAAAAAGGAAAAACCCAAAGACTTCCCCAGTTATTCAGTTACTCTTTTTTCACTAATACTGCTTTTATGAGTACTATAAGGTTAAAATTCTTTTTATTCTTTTTTATTGTGGTAAAATGTACATAACGTAAGATTTACCATTTTAACCATTTTTCAGTGTACAGTTCAGTGGCATTAA
>NW_007730076.1:88737-91948 GCF_000696425.1 Galeopterus variegatus
AAAAAAAAAATACTTGTTCTTTTGTGTCTGGCTTATTTCACTTAGCATGATGTCTTCAGTGTTCATCCATGTCGTAGCATGTGTCAGAATTCCCTCCTCTTTAAGGCTGAATAATATACCATTGTATGTATATGCCACATTTGTTTATCCACTCATGTGCTCAAGGACATTTAGGATGAATGCACTTTTTTGGCTATCGTGAATGATGCTGCTATGAACACGGGAGTGCAAAACATACCTGTTCGATTCTCTGCTTTCAATTCTTTTGGGTTTATACCCAGAGGTGGAATTGCTGGATCATGTGGTAATTCTGTTTGATTTTTTTGAGGAACCGCCTTATTGTTTCCCACAGCAGGTGCACCACTTTACTTTCCCAGCAGCATGCATGAGGGTTTCAGTTTCTCCACATCCTCACCAACACTTGCTATTTTCTGGTTTGGGGTTTGTTCATTTGTTTTGACAATAACTATGCTACTGAGTGTGAAGTAGTATCTCATGCTTAAAAGCTAAGCTTTTTGTGTGTGTGGCATGGATATCACCCAAGTTTACAGTGTGTAGCAATATATTTGAGCATTCTGATTATCACAATATATAAAGCTACCAAATCCAAAGCAGTGTAAAAAGTTATAAATGAGCAGGATGCTGAAAAGTCATATAAATTCTTCTTATATATTTAAATTGTAGTGAATCTTTTTTTTTCTTTCTTTTGTAAAAGCACCTGTGGTCTTTTTTCTGTTTCTTTTTTTATTATTATTATTATAAGCATATTATTGTTACAAATCATTAAATAGGCTTTCTGAAAGTTTCATTTTATTGAGTTCTACCAAGCATCCTCCTAGAAGTAACTGAAAGGAAATATAACCAAAAATCACATAAATAACTCCCTGCGTTTCCATTTCTGTCCCTTCGTCTTCTATCCTACCCATTCTCTATCTTAACCTGAGAAACTCCTTCCAGTCAGATTTCTACCTTGTGGTGTCAGAGTTTGACACTGAGTCAAAAAAAACCACCTAATAATTTACTAGTAAAATGGAAGAAGACCACAGGAGACTCAAAGCCTTAATAGTAATCACTTTAACCATGTTTTCTTCCCTTCAACCCCATCCCTGCTTTCTTGTGTGTCTTAGCAAAGTATGCAAAATCAATGGAGTCATTCTTTTTGTTTGTTTGTTTTGGCAGCTGGCCAGTACAGGGATTGAACCCTGGACCTTGGTGTTATCACCACCACACTCTAAACACCTGAGCTGACTGACCAGCCCTACTTCTGTCCATGCATCTATTCAAAACTTACTAAACAGCATCTGCTTGGTCTAATGTTCACTGGATGTGAAGCAAGCTCTTGAATGGTAGTACAGAACTAGAGAGGAAATTTAAAAGTGTCCTTCTCTTTTCATGGTTTTTCCATAGCACTAGAATATTGTTTGAGTGTTAAATATGCCACATACTTCTAGCTTTTCACAACAAAGCATTAGATACCAGCTCTTCATTCATCCTAAGTATTCATTAACCCTTAGAGCATGCAGGTTCTCCAGGTAGACCCCATGAGGGCACAGAAAGATAAATCAGACATGCCACCTTTAAGCAGCTTATACCGTAGTGTTTCAGGTGGAGCACTGAGCTATCTCTAGGGAGAGGCGTGCCTCTTGTTCTAGAACCTTATGGTCTAAGATGGAAAGCAATGACAACATACACACAACAATTAGAGAACAATGAAAAAAGTACTTAGGTCCTGAACCTGTGTTGCTCAGACCAAAACTGCTATTATGGTTCACGGAAAGGAACCAGGGCAGTGAAGAACGGCTCTGAAAAATGAAGACTGGGTTAAACAGCCCCCCACACAGTGTAAGAGTGTACCAAATGCCTTTTACCTGATGGATTTGTGTTGGCTTATATAAGAACCCCCCGAGATGTTTAGTGGAAGTATTAAGGCTGTTTCTTACCCCCTCCTGTGCCCAACTGGTCTCCAGGTTTGCAAAAGAGGGAAGGAAGTGGCTCTAACATGGAGTGTCATCCCTCACTACCCCTAAGCAAAAGTCGAACCTGGTGAGGGAGGGCAGATTCCTGGCAGGAGAAATTTTATAGGATATGGACTCTAAGATACGTACAAGTGGAGAAAAGAGAGAAATCAGTGTGGTCCATGTATCAGTGGAAGTGAAATTCGAACTAGTATTTGCATATGAATCATAGGCAGAGAGGGAAAAAAAGAGGGAAAATATTGGAGTGGGAGGCATAATCAGAAACACTGTTATAATAAATAATACATACTGATTGCTTATGGTATGCATTGCCTCAAACGTTACAACAACCCTATGAAGTAGGTACTGATATTATCTTCATTTGAGAGTTCAGGAAGCTAAGGCTTACAGGAAGTAATTGCTTGCTCAAGGTCACACTATTAATAAGTAGAAGAGTCAGAAATTAAATTGTTTGATAGTAGATATAGTGCAGTCAATCACTACACTAAAGAGATGGAGATGAGAATGAACATGGCAATTGGAGGAGATCAGTACAATGAAACAGAGTTAGTTCACTTTGCAGCAAAGTCAGAAGTAAAACTGGGTAGGTAAGGCCGGGTCAAACTCTTTTCTTTTTTTTTATTGTAACAAAGTTGATTGTACATATCTGTGGGGTACAGAGTAGCAGATCAATACTTGTGTGCAATATGTGATGCTCACATCAGAATAATTATTATATTCAATAATATATACTGTCATTGCTATTCATGGCCCTTTACCCATTCCTCTCCCCCATCCCCTGCTTCTAGTAACCTCAGTTGTCCTTTTGAAAGTTCAATGGATTATTGTGAATGCTGTATCATTCTTTCTTTCATTTATATATTTATTATTTTAGTTCCCACTTATGAGTGAGAACATGCTGTATTTCTCTTTCTATGCCTGGCTTATTTCACTTGATATGATTTTCTCTAAGTTCATCCATGTTGCTGCAAATGGCAATATTTCATTCTTTTTTATAGCTGAGTAATATTCCATGTGTATATATACCACAGTTTCCTTATCCAGTCATCTGATGATGGACATTTGGGTTGTTTTCAACTCTTGGCTATTGTAAATAGAGCTGCAATGAACATGGGGGTGCAAGTATCTCTTTGGTTTCCTTATCCAGTCATCTGATGATGGACATTTGGGTTGGTTTCAACTCTTGGCTATTGTAAATAGAGCTGCAATGAACATGGGGGTGCAAGTATCTCTTT
>NW_007730076.1:92526-99846 GCF_000696425.1 Galeopterus variegatus
TTTCAACTCTTGGCTATTGTAAATAGAGCTGCAATGAACATGGGGGTGCAAGTATCTCTTTGACACGATGTTTTCCATTCCTTTGGGTATATATCCAGCAGTGGAATTGCTGGATCATATGGCAGTTCTATCCAAAGTTGTTTAAGGAATCTTCATACCATTTTCCATAATGGCTGTACCAACTAACAGGAAAAAGTTGAAAGCTTTTCCCTTGAGAACGGGAACAAGACAAGGATGCCCACTTTCACCACTCCTATTAAACATAGTACTGGAAGTACTAGCCAAAGCAATCAGGCAAGACAAAGAAATAAAGGGCATCCAGATTGGAAAAGATGAAGTCAAATTGTCCCTGTTTGCAGATGACATGATCCTTTATACGGAACAGCCCAAAATTTCTACAAAAGTACTCTTAGAGTTGATAAATGACTTTAGGATCCTTGCAGGATACAAAATCAACACACAAAAATCATAGCATTTTTATACTCCAACAACAAAATAGCAGAAAAAGAAATCAAGGAAGCAAGCCCATTTACAATAGTCATAAAAAACCTAAGAATCAACTTAACCAAAGAGGTGAAAGAAATCTACAAGGAAAACTACAAATCACTGTTGAAAGAAATTATAGAGGACACAAAAAGATGGAAAGATGTTCATTGCTCCTGGATTGGACGAATTAACATTGTGAAAATGTTCGTACTTCCCAAAGTAGGTCAAACTCTTTAGCAAGGCATGCAATGTCCTTTTTTCCAGAATAGGGCCTGGCCTGCCTCTTAGGTTCATCTCCTGCCTCTCCTCATAGCCCCTTCATGGGGAGGCCCCACTGAATTACCCGGTGATCCCCTAACTTGTTACTCTCTCTCATACCTCTCACTTTTGCCTAAGTTCTTTCCTCTGCTAGGATAACTCTGACCATTCCTTGCTTTGTGAATACCATGTCATCATCCAAGACTCTTCTCAATTGTGCCTCCTTTAATAAAGCCTTCCTGTTCTCCTCATTACTCCATGCTCTGCCATCCCCACCCCTAGCAAAGGTGCTTTCTCCTCTGCAATGTCAGGGAAACCCTACATTATACATTTCCCTGTTTTCCCCATGCTGCCTAATAACCTGTTCACCTGCTGTCTCCCCTCCAGACTCAAAGCCCTTTAAAGGAAGGTGTGACATACTTAGCACGATGCCATAGAGTAGGTACTCAAAAAAGTTTGATGAATAAAGGAATGGATGGATGGATAGATTGATTGATTATAGGGAAATTAAAAGCTAGAGATGATAAGGTAAGTGATAGGAACTCTTAGAGATTCAAAGGCAGGGAAGTGGCATGATGAAAATTTATATAAGAAAATTTAAGATAGACAATTATTGTTTTTACTTTCCTTATTGTAAAACATCAAAAAAGTACAAATTTATTTTAGTCATTTCGCTTTTTCCAGGTATCTCAGTCATAACAGAATAACCTTCCTGAAGCCGGGTGTTTTTGAAGATCTCCACAGACTAAAATGGCTGTATGTGTAATTTATGTGGCATTTTATAGTGTTAATTTTATGTTCTAAAAATATGTAAATTAATCAATTTTTTCTCCTGGTTGGCAGGGTAATTGAAGATAATCACCTCAGTCGAATTTTCCCAATAACGTTTTATGGACTAAATTCTCTTATTCTCTTGTAAGTACTAAATTAAAGCAAATATTTCGATTGAAGGCAAAAACATGAATAAAAATTAATGGTTTAAGTTTAATATCATTAAACTTGGAATTGCTAAAACCTTAAAAAGCTCTTTGCAACTAAAAATTCTCTCTTAATCATATTCTATAAGACTATCTGTAGATCGAACAATTTTATAAGTTTTTCTGTCTTCTAGAATGTTAGCCCATCAAACTGAACACAGCCTCACTGTCACATTTACTTGAAATGTTCTTAAGCACAACATTACTGCCCTATGTTTTTCTTGGTAAAGTGAAAAAAAAAGAAGCATTAATTTAAAATCACCTCCCTTTCATGACCCACTGTAGAATAGCACAGGATTTTTTTTCCGTTACTAACAGCTCTGTTTCCTCCATATGATAACTACTATTTGTTGAAAAAAGAAGCATTAATTTAAAATCACCTCCCTTTCATGACCCACTGTAGAATAGCACAGGACTTTTTTTTCTGTTACTAACAGCTCTGTTTCCTCCATATGATAACTACTATTTGTTTAAATTTTATTACTATCAGGCACTTAAATATAACAGAACTAACAGAGAAAAAATTGGAGAGAAAAGACAGATAATTTAGTAGATTTTTATGCTTTCATAAGAATAATGATAACACCATGTTTGACTTAACATGAGAAAAGAACCAAAAAATGTGACTTCTTTAGTTTCTTTTCTTTTTCAGAGTGCTGCTGAATAATGTCCTCACCCATCTGCCTGATAAACCTCTTTGTCAGTACATGCCAGAACTACTTTGGCTGTAAGTTATTGTACTTTTTTTTAAAGAAGTCAGCTAAATTTTCTGGTTTTGCCTAATGCATTTTGGATATTTTTTTAAAAGGATAGGTTGTTAGAATCATATTGTATTTCCTCAAATTATTTTAGCATTTTTTTTATTAACACCCCAATTATCTAAACTAACTTCTCTAAATTCTCACTAAAATAAAACATCTCAAAAAAATACTTTGGATCCAGGAGAAGAGAAAACAAAATGAATGCCATGGTATCTGTATAATATTTCTCCTTTCTCCTGCCAATCTACTCACCTATTAATTTGGTGCAAAGAGTCATTTTAGTTTCACTCCTAAGTTCTGAATAATGAAAATATGATATTTAGCATTTATATTTAAAGGCTGGTTACAATATAAAATGTTCCATCCATGGAATTTTCTACCTAGTAGCTTTGCCTGTAGTAATAACTATCACTCTACTATTTAGAACTCAATTATCCAGTAAATTTGCCTATTTAGAATGCAGCTAAAAAGTAAATAACCAAAATAACTATTTAAAAGTTTGATCAATAAAACTGCATATACAGTATCATATGAAAACTCCCTCTGTCTCTTATTTTGTAGGAAATTCTCAAAATTTGGCTGTTTGATTTTTTGGTTCACAGCAGATTTGAAGTATCAAATTTAAAAGGAAGGGGAAACGTGAGAGTCAGAAACATTGATTATAGTGACAAGCAACAACTAGATAATAAAGCACAAGTGAAAAATGCTATAAAAACCAAAAATGGTAATTCAAAATATACTAATTTGGAGCCCCTTAGGGAAAAACAAACATCCTGAAAATTATTACTAAGTCCAGAAGTCATCTTGGTGTGACATACAGTACTGTACTGTATGTTGATGACGAACTAAAGTCAAAAAGGAAAGGGCAATTTAAGTTCAATACCCTTCATTGCAATTGAATTTAGATTCAAATGAATAAATTAACAGCTATTACATGCTCAGTAATCCGAACTCAGCAATGAGGCACAATTGATCAACACACACCTAAGGTAGTTAACAAATAAAAACCTGTGCCTTGAGAAAAGAAGCAAATGTGAGAGGTGTTATGTATGTAGCATAGCAAACCTTTTCTTTGCTTTTAAAAAGGCAGCAAAATTTATAACACTCTTTAGATAAAAATCAAAATGATCAAATTTATTACTAAAGAGATGCACTTATAAAAAAATTACTACTAAAGTTATCATCTGTACATTTTAGCTATTCAAAGCAACTCATTCCAGATGCATTCCTGACAGTCAATATTATCCCTTTAATACTAGCAATAATGTTTTGTTTTATAAGCATTCATCTCTTTTAAAACTACAATATTTTACCTTGCACAAAACCTTTCACTCAGTAAAGTATGAACTAGAAAATCTGACATATTTGTTGGCCAAAAAAATTTTTAATCTGATTTAGGAGAAAATGCACATAAAATAAAAAGACATATGACAGCCCGGGAAATTATGCTTACAAGATATATGACAGACAGTACATTAAAACCTTTAACATAATTCTTTCAAAGCAATAACAAAACTGTACTGCACACAGTATTGATGTTCAATGACATACCCCACAGATATGTACAATCATGTTTCAATAAAAATAAAGGAATAAATAAGAAAAAAAGAAAACTGTAAGCACCACAATAAAAGTTGGAAAATTCAAAAAGAAAGAAATGTAACTAACAAATAAGCATATGAACTGACAGGGCAATAGCCAAAGGCCAAGAGGGTAAAGTTTTATTTTAAGATGAAACTAAGCAAATGTATCTAATGGCTGAAGAAGCCAATATGAAGAATTTGAAAATACAGAGGACAGTGGGGATACATTCTACTTTTTTCTGTCCTATAAGACAGAAAAGGATGGAAAAATAAAATGTGATAGATTCATACACATACACACACACACACACACACACACAGTGCAGTAAAAATGAATGGACTAGTACTACTTCAATCAACATGGCTCAATTTTAAGAACATAATATGAGTCATAGAGAAAAAGACACAGGAGAGAACATATATTACAATTCTATTCCAACAACATTGTGCTTAGGATACATAAAGCCACAAGACAACATTGTTTCTTCTCTACCAATGAGAAAGAGCTTTATAATCTATAAAGTCATAATTTTCTGGAGCCCATCAGCAAGCACAGTGATAAGGCAGCCAAGCAAACAGATTCTAAAGAGTGACCAGGAGAGATGGGACATATATATACTATTTCACCTTTGCAAAGCACAGGGTGAAGAGTTGGCTGTCATAAGAGCAGGTACAAAGAAAACTGCTAAAATTTTACTAAACTTATATGATTAAGTGTGAGCTGGTGTAACACTTCAGAATAACTGGAAACCTCACACTCAAGAAGAGTCAGCTATCTCTAACAGGCTCTTTCTCACTGACCTCTACCAGCTCACAAGAAAAACTAGGAGTAAATAAGGAAACCAGAGAGAGTCCTCCTTGGTAGCAGACAAAAAACCTTATCTTCTTCCCTGGACTCTTTCCTCTTAGGAAGTAAAAGCTTTAAGCCACTGAGAGAGGGACAGGAAATCCTCTTGCACCCAGGACCAGACAAAGATCCAGTGCTTCCAGAGAAGAGGTAAAAATTAAAGCCCTCTACCCCAGGCTAGGGGCAGAAAAACCTTTCCAGCCCAGGATTCTGCACTGATACAAAGCAGAGGGTAGTGCCCACCTGGGTCAGGGCAGGAAACTCTTACGAGAGTTCGGCTTCTGGATATAAGGGGATAGCAATACTTAGAAAGCCCCATTCCCCCCAAAAAGCAAAAAAAATAGTCCAATGTCAAATTATAAAGCAATCAACAGAACCAGACCCAGCAATAACTCAGATATTATAACTTCCAAACAGGAACATGAAAATACTTATGATTAATAAGTTAAATGAAAGAGTGGAAAAGGTAAACAATATGCATATGGAACATATGGAAAATGACAGCAAAGAAATGGAAACTTTAAAAGAGAATCTAAAAATATTTCTACATGCTTAACAGCAGACTGAATAGCTGAGGAAAGAAATAATGACCTTGAATAGATCAGTAGAAAACTTTCAAATTGAAACAAAAAGAAAAAAGAGACTAAAATAAAGACATAACAGAGAATCCAAAGTTGTATTATTACATACTATAGAACAAGGATAAGAAATGCAACCCTAATTTAAAAAAAAAAAGCTAGAGGGGCTAATATTGGAAAACATATTTCAGAACAAGGACTATCACTGGGGATAAAAAGGGATGTCACATAATGATAAAGGGGTCAATTGGGCAAGAAGACATAATAATCCTAAATAAGTAAGCAGTATCAAAATACAGTGAAATAGCTAGCAGTCAAGGGATGTCATTTAAAACTGACATATCTATAGATGGATGATAGACAGACAGATAGATAATTTGATTTTCCTAAGGCAAACACTAATAAAAAGCATATAATTGACCAAAATCATATGGTGAAAGAGAGAGAGAGGAGCAGAAAGGAAAACAATATATATACTAAATTCATCATTTCTTACAGTTAAAAATTAAACAGTATTTTCAAAATAAAAAGAAGATATAGTGCATAGGGTAAAGTTATAATTATAAAGTTGACAAATAGAATATACAAACCTTTCTAAATATTGGAAGAAATAAAAATTTTTTGAAACTATTTGGTGAAAGTTTTTTAAACCTATGAAATTATATAATAATATTTTTAAATAGCAGACTAAGTCTAACTATATTAGTCATTTCAAAAAATGTAAGTGGGCTAAATTCACCTATTAAAAAGAAAAGAGACTGGGCAAAGAACCTGAAAAGACACTTCTCAAAAGAAGACATACAAATGGCCAACAGGTATATGGAAAAATGTTCTATATCACTAATTATCAGAGAAATGCAAATTAAAACCACAATTAGATATCTATCACTGCACACCTGTTAGATTGGCCAGTATTAAAAAAAAAAAAAAAAAAAAGACCAAGAGATAAATTTTGGCAAGGATGTGGAGAAAAGGGGACCCTTGCACACTCTTGGTGGGAATGTAAATTGTATATATATACCCATTATGGAAAAAAGTGTGGAGCTTTCTCAAAAAATTGAAAATAGAACTACCATATGATCCAGCAATTCCACTTCAGGATATATATCCAAAGGAAATGAAATCAGTATGTCAAAGAGATATTTGCACTCCCAAGTTCACTGCAGCATTATCCACAATAGCCAAGACATGAAATTAACCCACGTCCATCAACAGTGAATTCATAAAGAAAATGTACTATATATACACCATGGAACACTATTCAGCCTTTAAAAAGAAGAAAATCCTGTCGTTTGTGACAATATAGATAAATCTGCAGGACATTATACTAATGAAATAAGTCAGGCACATAAAGACAAGTATTGCATGATCTCACTTATAGGTGAAATCTAGAAGAATCAAACTCATAAAGACAGAGTGTAGAATGGTGGTTGCCAGAGTTGGGCTTGGTGACAAAGGGGTGGGGATGGATTGGGGAGATGTTGGTCGAAGGACACAAAATTTCTGTTAGACAGGAGGAATGTGTTCAGAAGATCTGTCAACAGCAGGGTGCCTATCATTGATAACAATGTACTTGAAATTTGCTAAGAGGGGAGATTCTTCAGTGTTCTCCAGACAAAAAAAATAAGCATGTGAGGCAATGGGTTTGTTAATTAGCTTGATTTAGCCATTCATATGGTAACCAAAACAAAAGAAAACACAGATAGACATACATAAGAAGTAAAAGATAATAATTCACTACTTCACAGTCCATGAAAGAGGCAGTAGAATCCAAAATGGATATGGAGAACTAAATCATATAATTAACAAGTTATTCCTAATTAATGTACA
>NW_007730076.1:100454-101874 GCF_000696425.1 Galeopterus variegatus
TCACTACTTCACAGTCCATGAAAGAGGCAGTAGAATCCAAAATGGATATGGAGAACTAAATAATATAATTAACAAGTTATTCCTAATTAATGTACATAGGCTACACATGGACAGATTCAATCAACTCCAGATCAAAATATTCAGGAAAAAAATTGCATCTGTACTGAACATACACAAACTTTTTTTTTGTCCTTGTTTCCTAAACAATGCAACTCTTTACATAGCATTTACATTAGGTATTATAAATCTAGAGATGGATAAAGTATATGAGAGGATGTGCATAGCAAATACTACACCATTTCATATCAGGGACTTGAGCATCTGCAGATTTCGGTGTCCGTGGGAAGTCCTGGAACCAATCCCCTACAAATACTGAAGGATGACTGTATTTAAAACACGGCAATGCCCCTTCTTAATAACAGAACTGATTTATTTGGGACAGCAATGTGCCCAGCTAAAATACTACATTTCCTGACTTCCCTCCGTCTACATATAGCCATGTGTCTAAGTTCTGACTAAGGAGGTGGTGGAAGTATAATGTGGAACTTCTGGAAAATTTCCTTAAAGAGAAAGAGGTAAACCCTTTCTTTTTCTTCCTTATCCAGAAAAAAATGGAACATTACAGCTCAAGCTTTAGCAACATCTTGTACTATGAAGATAAGGACAAGTGAACAGTGAAAATAAACAATCTTGGGTTTCTAACAACTTTGTAAAGCTACTGCAGTCCTAGACTGCCTACCTATAGGTTTTTTTTTCCCTTGGGAGGAAGAAAACCAAAAACACCTGTGTATTTATGCTATTATAGTTAGGTCTCATTTATATGTACTTGCATCTGATCCTAATAGATATAATCTTGAAAGCAAATACCCAAAGAACATTCACCAAAACTGACCATATATTTTAGGACATACACATACACAAACCAAATTCAAGAAAACAGATGGAGAAATTAGCCTAAAGCAGGAGAAAGGCCATCTCTTCCTCTGAGACTAGGAGACCAGGTGCATATACAGGTATGTTTATAGATGTTGGGCAGAAAGTCAAGGGCTTTACTTTCTTTATGACTTCAGTTCTCTGAGAAATAGGAGCCAGAAATCTTTAAAAGGTAGGGGAGGAAGTATATAAAGTTTAGAAGATTGTGTGTTTTGAATGTCATTAGGGGATAAGATAGGAAGTTGAGAGGGAACAGGAAAGATTACTGGTGTTTTTGGGTTCTGGTAGTGCTGTTCTTCAGATAGAAAACCCAAATTTTTACTTTCACTCAGTCCTGCCATGTATAAAGGGAAAATTAAATGGATAGTTTCAGAGACACATCAAGTGGGAAAAGTGGTTGTCTAGACGTGCAGTAAGAAAAACACACCATTCACTGGGGTCAGGACTCCCTCTTCAGCAAAGGGTGCTGGGATAACTGGATATCCAT
>NW_007730076.1:104489-107077 GCF_000696425.1 Galeopterus variegatus
TCTGTCTTTAGATCTTAGTTTGAGAAACACTAAATTGAAGTCTTCTTCTATAAGAATGTTTGTCCTTTGCAAATTGTTACTGAAAAAAATGTTTGTCTTTATCATTGTGGAAAAAATTTAATTACAATCAAAATTAAATGTTATTGAGTGTAATTTCTTCTTATGCCTCTCTGACCTATTTTAAATTCACATTACATTTTCTGTGAAGGTAAAGAATGCTGGGGCTTCCTTCAGTATAAAAATTCAACTCCCCCTTTCGCAGTTTATTTTTCCAGAACATTTTTCAAGCTATGAGTTGCAACTCACAAGTAGGCGATGAAAGCAATGTAGCATAAGCAATTTAGTATATCTTGACAAGCATTTTTAAAATAAAATTGAATTGAATTGAATTAAATAGATTATATCATAGTGCAATGCAGAGAATAAAGGTATTGTTTCGTGAGTCTTGCGGGGCATGTGTGTGTGTGTGTGTGTGTGTGTGTGTGTGTGTGTGTGTGTGTGTGTGTGTGTGNTCATATACATTGTATATTGACAAAATAAAAATTAAAAAATAAATAAATAAATAAATAAAATAAAATGAAGTAAATAGAAAAAAAAAAACACACACACCTTGTCAGCTCTCATAGATCTTGGAGCTGGGGTGCAAGAAACGTTTTTTGTTTTTTTGGTTTTTGCCCCAGCTAATATGCATGCTGAAAATCAAATCCCTGCATATCAAGGACTAAAACTGCTAATTTTAGGAAGAATGTCAAAGCAAATTTATAACTCAATGTTAAACTCAAAATTAAGTTAAACTAACAATTTAATCGAATGTCCCTAATTTGTGCCTCCATGAGTGCCTCATTAATTTTTACAAATTAATAAGTACTAGCAAATATTTTTGCCAGTTTAATAGAAAACAAAGTTACATAAGTAACTACACAAGAACATCAACTCACCTTATTAAGGGTATTTTGTGAAGCCTAAGAGAACATCACCACCTACTGGCAGACTCACAGTAATGGTTAGCAATAAAATAACAGGGAAAGGGAACGGACAGCCTGTGTCATTGACAACACACATTGTGAGAGGCCAAACGCCTTGGCCAAACCTAAAGCCAAAAAAGTAATATTAAAAGTGCTTAGCTTTCAATTTAATAGAATAACAGAAAACTTGCTTTAGAAAGGTGATCTAGAATCAAGATTTGAGATTCTAATACGATATTCCACGTAGTACAGAAATCTCTCTACAAAATTTTTGAGCTATAATAGATTGCTAAACACCTAGAGTCATAAGAAGCTTATTCTCTGGACACCACAGATTGTTGGAGAGTTTGTGCTTAAATTTGAAGTATTTTATGTCCTTCAAAAGTAAGTCTAATTTCAAAATCTGTGTTGTGATGCAACACAGTAAAACTGATATATTCAGCAGCCTGACTTTAAATATATCTAACTTTGCTCTTCTCTCTTCCTGTTCTTCTACCCTATTCTTCAATTGACCTGATTTATAGTTCCCTTGCATTCTGGTCTTCCATATTTCCCAGATATATTTTAATTTGTCAACATCTATTTTTAATGCAGTGCCCAAAGTCAAACGCTCTAACCTACATGTAGCCTAATCAGCAGAACACAGGCACTTCTGTTAACACTATCCATGTTTTCTTTACAGGTTCTAGTAACTGTATCACAATTCTGCTCATATGTTTTAGTCACAATTATTTCTGAATAGCTATATGTTATATGGTGACCAGTAAACTAAGTTTTGGGATAGACTGAGTAGATTGAAGGGCCAAGCATTTACTTCTGAAAATATATCCCTAAACCTCAGCTCTTTGCCTCTGCTCTGTAGACTTCTACCATATTTCTACTTATAAAAGAAGAGGGTCACTCAGAGAATAACTTCATGATAACCATCAAAATGGGACAATAAAACATAATTTTTTTGATAAATTTTGATGCTCAAACTAGACTCCTTGTGGTGACATGGCATCACACAGCCAAGGGAGCCCAGGGAGGATCTATATGCATCTCCCAGAATTGGGAGTGCAGCCAAGAGCAGCCTATTGTTCTCCGTCTCACTGGCTTTGCAACAATAGATAAGCAAACAAAGGTGTTCCCATTGGTAAAAGGCTATTGAGAATTTTTTCTGGGGAATATTTATTCTGGAGAGGTAAGAGCTAAATATTGTTTTGGCGATAGCAGCTTCTGCAGCAATAATAGAATCTTATGCAGCCTGTAGCAACATAGTTAGGTCAATGCCATTGGTAACTCTAGACAAATGTCTAATGTAGTTAACTATTAAATATCTGTTAATAAATTAGGTATTTGTCATGGCAAAGTCTCATTCTCTTTAACTTCTAAGAATAAAATACATGCCCATATGAGCACAAGATAAAGATGTGACCCAAACACTTTTACTATTAACACAGAAAAAGAACAGTAAATTATGTATATATAATTATATATACATAATTTCAGCTGTTACATAAGGGTGACAAGTGAGAATCTATATGAAATAAGTGGTATGTGAAGAAAAGATATTTTATTAGAAGGCAAATAATTCTTAACCAATTTATTTCTGTGATTAAAATTTAGCTTTGCCATGTTTTA
>NW_007730076.1:108795-111809 GCF_000696425.1 Galeopterus variegatus
GTGTGTGTGTGTGTGTGTTTTATGTCCCAATATAAACTAGGTTTTTTACTGTGAGTTAACCACAGGAAAAGTTTGAAAACCATCATCCTAGAGTACATAGGACCCCTGTGTATAAGCAGTACAATAGCTCCCTCTGATAAAATATATTTTCTCCAATTATGCCCCCCATTCTGATGGGTTCTGAGCCACCAAAAAGTATGAACTCTTCTGCTAAGTGAGTTCAAAATCTTCAGATGCAGAATGCTTTATATCAGTCATGCAAAATAGTTCATACCTAATTGCCCAAAGGAAACCAAATTGCACCTAAAAGACACAACCAAATAGATATCTGAAAAACTTAGAATTTCTTTTCTGTTCTATTTGTATTTATTTTTAAGAAAACCTCTGTGTAAGAAAATCATTTGTGAGATTCCTCCTGGCAAGCATTTGTGCTTTTTTTCTGGTCCAGGGATAATGGGAGAGCTGGTAATGGTTTGGAGTGCTGGGAGGAAATAAATGCATAAGGAAGGGACAAAGTCAACTTGGAGAAATGTCATACATGTTTAAAGAATTGGAAACACTTTCAAACTTTTCTATGGGTTAATCCT
Source organism: Galeopterus variegatus (assembly GCF_000696425.1). Classification (NCBI taxonomy): domain Eukaryota; kingdom Metazoa; phylum Chordata; class Mammalia; order Dermoptera; family Cynocephalidae; genus Galeopterus; species Galeopterus variegatus. The sequence continues at coordinate 109,383 of NW_007730076.1, forward strand.
TTATGCTTCCTGATAATACATGAGATCAGTACAGAAAGAGTTATAGCCTGAAAAGAAAATAAGTGTTGGCAAAGATGTAGAGAAAGGGAATACTTGCACACTGTTGGTGGGAGAGTAAACCAGTACAGCTATTATGTAAAACGGTATGGAGGTTTCTCAAAAAATTAAAAATAGAACAACCATTTGATCCAGCATATACCCAAAGGAAATGAAGTCAGTATGTCAAAGAGATATCTGCAGGCCGTCCCAGTGGTGCACTGGAGAGTGTGCCACTTGGGAGCGCAGCAGCGCTCCCGCCGAGGGTTCGGATCCCATGTGGAGACCGGTTCCCGCTCACTGGCTGAGTGTGGTGCGGGCGCAACACCGAGGGTTGCGATCCCGTTACTGGTCAGTAAAAAAGACAAAAAGGAAGAAAAAAAAAAAAAGAAAAAAAGATATCTGCACTCCCATTTTTATTTCAGCACTATTTACAGTAGCCAAAATATGGAATCGTCCTAAGTATTTGTATTAGTCTGTTTCTGTTGCTCATAACAAAACACAAAGAACTGGGTAATTTATACAGAAAATGAAATGTATTGCTACAGTTTCCAAGGCTGGGAAGTCCAAAGCCCATCTGGTGGTGGTGACAGTGACCCAGAGTTCTCACATTGCAAGATGGTGGAAGCAGAGACAGCAGAGAGAGAGAAAGACAGACTCTCCTCTTCATTTAAAGCCCTCAGACCCGTGCCCCTGACCACCATTTTTAATCCATTCACTACTTACTGCAAGGTCCTACAATCTAATCACCTCTTCAAGGCTCCACCTTTCAATTACTATAATAGGATTTCCCACCATCTTAACAGTCACAGTGGGGGCCAAGTTTCTAACACATAAAACTTGGAGGACACAATTCAAGCTTCAGTGAGTTTTAGGGAGACATAATTCAATCCATTACAGTATTCAACAATGGATGAATGGAGTTTTAAAAATGTGACATATATGTATATACACACACACACACACACACACACACACACACACACAATGGAATACTAATCAGCCATAAATGAATTCCTGTCATTTGTGACAACATGGATAGTCTTGAAGGTCATCACATTAAGTAAGCCAGGTACAGAAAGACAAATACCACATGACCTCACTCATATGTGGAATCAAAAAAAAAAAATTTGATGTTATAGAGGCAGAGAGTAGAACATTGGGGAAGGGAGGGGAAAAAGGAAAACAGGAAGAGGTTGGCCGACTGGCACAGATTCCAATTAGGGAGGCAGAATAAGAGTTGATGTTCTATTGCACAGCAGGGTGACTGAGGTTAATGGTTAAGTGTTGTATGTTACATAATCCCTAAAGGAGAGGCTTTCAAATGTTTTCACCACAAAGAAATGATAAATGCATGAGGTAATGGCTACATTAACTCCCCTGACCAAATCATTATACAACATACGTGTATATATATATCAAAACATCAGTTTGTACCCCAAAAGCATGTACAATGTGTCAAAATAAATAATGTTTTTTAAAAAAGAGTTCCATTCTGATTTGACATACCAAACTAGAGATTCTTCTGAACCGGACCAGCTTAGAACAGACTGCTTTAGGCAACTGTACCTTAAATCACATCAACTACTAAATGAACTTAAGTCCGATGGCATGTGGAGTATTTTGTTAAACAGACATATTACGCAGACTGAAGACCCGAGTCTAAAACAGCTCCTTGTGTTCTTGGTTGCAAGATATTCAGTCTGTGTTCTGAAGAGATGAGGATTTCACTATTTTCCCTGAAAAGTTCTTCCTTATTTCACTTAAAAATTTGAAGTAGATTTTATTATTATCATCATTAAAAAATATGGGAAATTTAAGATTAAAATTAAATTGGTTAATTTATCATACTACAAATATTTTGATGTGAAAACGCACTATATATTCACTGTCTTTGTTTTTGCAGACTGTTAATCTCCTTAGTAATTCATGTATCAGTTACCTCAAGAAATTACAATATGTTTTTCTTTTTACTTTCAGGGTCCTGAGGAAAAACAAAATTAATCACTTAAATGAAAATTCTTTTGCACCTCTCCAAAAACTAAATGAATTGTAAGTTTGACTAAACATATAGTGTTATGAATTTTCTTTCTACTCTTTTATTTCATATTTGCTATATATATATATATTTAAGAAATATTAATTATCTCCTCTTTCCAAGCATATTTATATGAGGGTACTTCAAAAAGTTCATGGAAAAATGGAATTAAAAGATAATATGACTCTTTCCCTGAACTTTTTAAAGACCCCTCCTATACACCTTAGGCCACAAAGAAATTCATCTAGCTTACAAAAATATACATAAAATAAAAATATAAAATAAATATTTGAGGTGGTTTTCAATGGCTGAGTCTAGATCTAAGCTGTCCTTTTGAGAGAGGGTTGGACTAA
>NW_007730076.1:111857-114652 GCF_000696425.1 Galeopterus variegatus
AGAAATTCATCTAGCTTACAAAAATATACATAAAATAAAAATATAAAATAAATATTTGAGGAAAGTGGGGTAAAGGAAATATAACTGTAGAGAAAGAATAAAGCCAAGGTAAAATTAATAAATAAAATACATACTACACCACTCTGTTCCACTGCTAGAGACGGACAGCAAATTTGGTTTTAAGTTTCCTACAGGGTTAGGATCCAGGGACCATAACATTAAGACATCACGTTGCTGATTTTGAAACCAAAGGATAATCTTGGATCCATAAGAAATTAGACACTGCCACGGATAATATCCCTACCTATAACAATGGAAGAGAGAGAGAAGTTAAAACAGTTATTTTTATAATATCCCTTTTTGAATATCAATGGCATAATTCCAAAAGGCACTAAAACAATTCTATGATGAGCAAAGCCTTATGGTTCAAGCACATAGTACTTGATTGTCAGAATAAAATAGATGTAGAACAATGGATGAACTTTTTATTTTGAAATATCAATTTTCTGGAAAGAATCTGGAGTGTGAACAAATCTACCTATTTGACAATTAGCTGGGCAGAACATAGACTTATTAAAACTTTTTCATAAAAGTTAAAGGATGTAACTAGAGTATTATGAACATAACACCTGGATATCTCACCTAAGCACCGAGACATGTAGAGGAAATAAGCTGGAACATTTCTCAGGAAACAATTCTGCATTCTGCTCTAAAACATCAGTAAACAAGCCATTGAAAACCCAATATATTTTCTGCAATGATAAGCCTGAAACATTTCTTGTTAGGTAGTACCAATCATTTACAAAATGTGCAGGAAAATCTCAACAGATAATTAGAATCAAGCATCTCTTATGACAACTCCTGGCATATGGCAATTGAACCATATCATCAGCACATAGGAAATTATTCTCAATAGTAGGGAGAGATGCATCGAGGTGGTCCAAAGGTATTACCTAGCCATTAAAATACAAATTAGTCAAGGGGTCTACAGTTTCCCTGGTTTTATCCAACTTGAAGGCACTATCTGAATTTCAGAGGACAATTCTTCCAAACTCTAATGTTCATGGTGGCAGTCAAGTGCAAATTTTATGTATTGGTAACTAGCAGCAAACATGGGACACAAACACCTTAGTCCATAACCAGTACCAAACCAGATTCAGAGTTAAAGAAAAGAACAACAAATCTGCAAAGACAATAACCAAGGCGAACAATTAGTCCTGTCTAATCGTATATTAAACATTTGCCTGAAAATCAGTTTACAAGGACAAAAATGGCATATTTTCTAAGAGTCGATGGTTTTCAATGGCTGAGTCTAGATCTAAGCTGTCCTTTTGAGAGAGGGTTGGACTAACCCTGTGCCTCTCCAGGCTCGATCACACCAACAGAGTTAATGAAGGCAAGCAAATAAACTGGCAACAATCAGGATTCACTTGTCACAGAGAACTTTGAGCAGTTCTCGTCACAGAAATTCTTTGCCATGTATTTGATTTGTGCTTTTAATGTCAACTACTCTAGTTGATAAGGGGTTTCCTGAGCCCTTTCAGAAATGGACCTTGAGTCCAATTGAGTTTAGCCCAACTTTCCTAAACTGAAGCTGACAAAATGTACCTTTCACATGTCACTTAGGATCTAGGCCAACATTATCTCATTTATAAGAACTATATGCCAGAATTTGCTCTGATAGAAAATGCACACTTCCACCAGAAACTGATGAACATGATATTTGGAGTTTTAATATCTTAGTGGACTACTTTAAAACTGTTTTTCACGTCACCATACTAAGATGATCAATATTTTATTTGCCTTCCCATGCAAGGAACTGGAATTGTGCCCCACTTTTACCTAAATATAAAGCAGATAGACTCATTCCATTAATAGTCTTGTTATTGGGAATGGAAAGAATAGCTAGTCCAAAACTGAGCTAGGCTCTGGGTAGCCCGAGATGAATAGGTATAGTTCTTGTACTCAAAGAGTTCATATCCTTCAAAAGGGAGGCACATATGTACAGACAGTTTTAATATAATATGCTATATGTGTTATGTGTGCTATGTTAGAAGTATGTAAGAAGAGTATATGGGAGAACAGAGAACACCTAACTTCCCTGGGCATCAGAGGTTTCACAGAGGAAATACATTTCAGTGGGATCTTGAAGAATGAATCACAAGAAGGAGAGCAAGAAGGAAAGGCAGAAGGAAGCACTCATGCAAAAGCATGGAAGTTAGAATACTGAAGTGCATTTGGGTCACGGTGAAAGTTACTCTGAGTAGAAAATGGTAGGAAACAAGGCTAGAAAGATAGACAGTCAGTGGCAAGACATTTAGCTACTTAAAGGCTTTTTATGTTTCACTAAGCAGTTTTGATTTCATCTTCTAAGTATCAGTGAGCAATTGAAGGATTTTATGAAAGGGATGAAATTTTAGAAAAATTCCTTTGGTTGCTAAATCAGAACAATCTATGAGGGTACTTCAAAAAGTGCATGGAAAGATTTGTATTATTTTTTATTCTATTTTTCCACCACCTTTTAAAGTACCCTCACATCTTCATAGACAATTCACCCATAAATATGTGAATAACAAAAATAGTTTCAAGGTTCAGTTCTCAGTATGAAAATAAAGCATTTATAGCAAAGACATTTATAATATTTATCAGACTATATCAGCCACTTATTTTAGTTTTTAAAAACTCAACTCTAAAATCATCCTGCCCTTTGAAGTCAAATAAGCTAACTTTTGAATTACAAGCAAACCAGCATATGTAACAAATACATCTATACTCCTGTCTATCCCAGTTACATC
>NW_007730076.1:115891-118616 GCF_000696425.1 Galeopterus variegatus
AAAAAAAAAAAAAAGAAAGAAAAGAAATAATACACTTCCATTAGATAATCATTATAAATGCAAGCAAAGGAAAAAATTAAGGCTGCAAACGATATTCCTACTCTAACACAGAAGGATAAAAGAAAGGAAGAGAAAGGAAGAAGGTGCACAACACATATGTTAATTGAATTAGAAAATTGGATCGATTAATACCAGATCAAATACCAGCATGTATTTGTCTACAAGAGAGTAATGAGATAGGATAAAATATTTTTACATTTTTACATTTCACTACCTTTTTTAAAACTTTTAGACTTCTGGGAATCGATATAACTCACCAATGGCATTATTGAAAAGTTGTATAATGGTTTCCTAATGAATTTCAGAACTATGAGTAAAGTCTTAAGAAAATAATATGACATGTTTACAATTATTTCCCTAGGGATTTAGGAAGTAACAAGATTGAAAATCTTCCACCAAATGTATTTAAGGATCTGAAGGAGCTGTCACAATTGTAAGAATGATATTAATTTTACCACTTAATTTCTTTTTTTTATTATTTTTTAAACTTCAGTAAATTATACATAACATAAAATTAGCTATTTTTTCCTCTTCTTGAAAAATATTTATTATGTTATTGTTACCATGACGAGATAAACATAATTAATATAGAGCAATAAAATCTATTACAGTGTCTATTAAAAATTTTCTCTCTGAATGTTATTGATGTTGCTGCTGGTATATCACTATCATAATCATCATCATCATCATCATTTTAGTTTCAAATCATTTGACCCATCTTTCCTCAGAATACGTTGTTGATTATCCTTTTATGGGTCCCATTTTTTCCAGGAACTCAGGGAGATAGGGGTAGGGATTTTCATAAAAATGAGCTATTTTTAAGTGTATGGTTGAATGGCATTAACTACATTCACACTGTTGTGCAACCATCACCACCTCCATCTCCAGAATTTTTTTCATCTTGCAAAACTGGAACTCTGTAGCCATTGAACACTAACTCCTCATTCACCTTTGTCACCAGCCCCTGTCATTCTACTTTCTGTCTCTATGATTTTAACTATTCTAGGTACCTCTTATAAGTCATATAATATTTGTCTTTTTGTGACTGGCTTATTTCACATAGCATAATGTGTTCACGGTTCATGCACGTTGTAGGATATGTCAGAATTTTTTCCTTTTTAAGGCTGAATAATATTACATTGTCCGTATGTACCATTCATTTATTGATGGGCATTTGAGTTGCTTTTACCTTTTGGCTACTGTAAATAATGCTGCTATGAACATGGGTGTACAAATATCTATTGAAGACCCTGCTTTCAATTCTTTTGGGTATATATCCCCAACAAGTAGAATTGCTTGATCATACACTAATTCTATTTTTATTCTGTGTTTAATACTGTTTTCCATAGGAGTTGTACAATTTTACATTTCCACTAGAAGTGCACAAGGGTTCCAATTTCTCCACATCCTTCGCAACACTTGTTCTTTTCTGTTTTGTTTGTTTGTTTGTTTGTTTTAATATATAAGGGCCATTCTAATGGGTGTGAAATGGCATCTCATTATGGCTTTAATTTGCATTTCCCTAATAATTAATGATGTCCAGTATCATTTCATGTACTTATTGGCTGTTTGTATATCTTCTTAGAGAAACATCTATTCAAGTCCTTTGTCCATTTTTTACCTGGATTGTTTCATTTTTGCTATTGCTGAGTTGTAGGAGTTCATTATATATTCTGAATATTAACCCCTCTCCAGATATATAATTTGCAAATATTTTCTCCCATTGTTGCCTTTTCACTCTGTTAGAGTGTCCTTTGATGCACAAAAGTTTTAAATTTTGATTTAGTCCAAATTTTCTATTTTTTTTCCTTTTGTTGTCCATGCTGTTGGTGTCACGTACAAAAGATTATTGCCAAATCAAATGTCATAAAGCTTTTCCCCTGTGTTTTCTTCTAAGAGTTTTATATTTAGAGCATTTACGTTTAGGTTTTTGGTCCATTTTGAGTTAATTTAGGTACACAGTGTAAGGTAAGGGTCTCATTTTTGCATGCAGATATACGGTTTTCCCAACATGGTTTGTTGAAAAGACCGTCTTTTCCCCCATTGAATGGCCTTGGTACACTTGTCAAAAAATCATTTGATCATGGGCTGGCCCGGTGGCGCACTCGGTAGAGTGCAGTGCTTGGGAGTGCGGTGGCGCTCCCACTGAGGGTTCAGATCCCATATAGAGACCCGTCCGCTCACTGGTTGAGCGAGGTGCGGGCGTGACACTGAGGGTTGCGATCCCGTTGCTGGTCGCGGTACGGGCGCGACACCGAGGGTTGAGATCCCATTACTGGTCATGAAAAAAGACAAAAAGGAAAAAAAAATCATTTGATCATATGTGTGTGAGTTTATGGGCTCTCTATTCTATTCCACTGGTCCGCATGTCTGTCTTTATGCCAGTACTACACTGTTTACTGTACCTTTGTAGTAAGTTTTGAAATTGGTTAGTATGAAATCTCCAACTTTGTTCTTTTTTCAAGATTGTTTTGGCTATTTTGGCTCCCTTGGTTTCCAATATGAATTTTAGGATGGATTTTTTTTATTCCACAGAAAATATAAATGGGGTGTTGATAGGGATTGTATTGAATCTGTAGATCACTCGGGGTAGGATTTACATCTTAACAATATTAAGTCTTCCAATCCATAAACAGGATATTTTTCCTTTCATTGGTGTCTTTTT
>NW_007730076.1:119329-120262 GCF_000696425.1 Galeopterus variegatus
CTTAGGGTTTTCTACATATGAGTATAAGATCACATCATCTGTCAACAGAGATAATTTTTCTTCTTCTATTCCAATTTGGATGCCTATTATTTCTCTTTCTTCCCTAATTGCTCTGCCCAGGGCTTCCAGTCTTACGTCGAACAGAAGGGGTGAAAGCGGGCGTCCTTGTCTTGTTCTTGATCTTAGAGAAAAACCTTTCAGTCTTTCACCATTTAGTATGATATGAGTTGGGCTTTCATATATGGCCTTTATGATGTGAGGCCACTTCCTTCTATTCCTAGTTTGCTCATTTTTCATTGTCATTCTTCTGCTCTTTGCATCTCTCTGTAACCTCAGCAGTTCCCCCATCCTCCACCCAAATAATGGTCTAGCTTGAGTGAATTTCTTAAAAAGAAACTTCCCCAGAGAACCTCCCTTTAATCAATGATTCTTGTTTCAAGATGTTGTTTTACAAAGTTTCTGAAACTTTCTCTTTAAAAAGCTTACTTTTCATTTCATGCCTCACAAATAACTAGTACGTCAGTCTTCGACATAAGATTTATTGTAAAAGGTGTGATGTAATTCCATTCATTCAAATTTTGACTGAGATTATTTTATTTTATTTAAACCACATGTGATCCTAAGCAAAATGTGAAATAGGTTCTCTCTAGGTACTCTACCACTTCTCTGGTGGGAACCATTTCTTGACAGCTCTACCATCATGCCCAGGCTGTATTAGCTCTTGTTCTATCACTATCACAATCATAGTGTACTTACTACAAGCTGGACACTGTTCTAAGTGTTTTTCCCCATTAATTCACTTAAATGTACAATCAACCCAATGAAGTAAGTGCTATTACTATGTTATTTTTAACTGACAAATAAATGTTATATATTTATTTATTTATTTTTTCCTTTTTGTCTTTTTTCGTGACCGGCAACGGATCGCAACCC
>NW_007730076.1:120289-133990 GCF_000696425.1 Galeopterus variegatus
TTGATCATGGGCTGGCCCGGTGGCGCACTCGGTAGAGTGCAGTGCTTGGGAGTGCGGTGGCACTCCCGCTGAGGGTTCGGATCCCATATAGAGACCCGTCCGCTCACTGGTTGAGCGAGGTGCGGGCGTGACACTGAGGGTTGCGATCCAATTGCTGTTCGCGGTACGGGCGCGACACCGAGGGTTGAGATCCCGTTACCGGTCATGAAAAAAGACAAAAGGGAAAAAAAAAATCATTTGATCATATGTGTGTGAGTTTATGGGCTCTCTATTCTATTCCATTGGTCCGCATGTCTGTCTTTATGCCAGTACCACACTGTTTACTGTACCTTTGTAGTAAGTTTTGAAATTGGTTAGTATGAAATCTCCAACTTTGCACTGTAGCAGTGCGCCACCGGGCTGGCCCATATATTTATAATGTACAACATGATGTTTTGAAATATGTATATATTGTGGAATGGCTAAATCAAGCTAATTGACTTATGTATTGTCTCACGTACTTATTTTTTTGTGGTGAGAATATTAAGAATCTAGTCTCTTACAATTTTGAGGACTACAATACATTTTTATTAACTATAGTTGCCTTGTTGTACAATAGATCTCTTGAACTTTTTCCTCCTGTCTAAATGAAATTTTGTGCCTTTAAATCAACATATCCTAATCCCTCCCCCTGTCTCTGGTAACCAACATTCTACTCTCTATTTCTATAAGTTCAACTTTTTTAGATTCTGCATATATGTGAAATCATGTGGTATTCATCTTAATGTGCCTAACTTATTTCACTTAACAGAATGTCCTCAAGGTTCACCTATGTTGTTGCAAATGACAAGATTTTCTTCTTTTTTGAGGCTAAATAATATTCCATTGTGTATATATATATATATATATATATATACCACATTTTCTTTGTTCACTCATTCATTGATGGAGACTTAGGTTGATTCCATATCTTGGCTATTGTGAATAATACTGCAGTAAACATGGGAGTGCAGATATCTCTTTGATATACTGATTTCATTTCCCTTGGATATATACCCGGCAGTGGGATTGCTGAATCATATGGTAGTTCTACTTTTAATTTTTGAGGAAGCTCCAGACAGTTTTCCATAATGGCTTTACTAATGTACATTTCCACCAGCAGTGTGCAAGGGTAGCCTTTTCTGCACATCCTTGCCAGCACTTGCTATCTTTCGTCTTTTGATAAAGCAATTCTAGTAAGTGTGAGGTGATACCTCATTGTGGTTTTAATTTGTATTTCTCTGATGATTAGTAAAGTTGAGCATTTTTTTCATTCATTTATGTGTTGGCCATTTCTCTGCTTTGGGGAAATGTCTATTCAGCACATTTGCCCATTTTTAAATTGGATTATTTGTTTTTTTGCTGTTGAGTTTTTGAGTTCCCTGTATATTCTGTACATTAATCCTTTCTCAGATAAATATTTTGCAAATATATTCTCCCATTATGCAGGTTATCTCTTTACTCTGTTGATTGTTTCCTTGTTGTGCAGAAGCTTTTTACTTTGATATAATCCCATTTGTCTATTTTTGCTTTTGTTGCCTGTGCTTTTGAGGTCTTCTCCATAAAGTCTTTGCCAGACCCATGTCCTAAAACATTTCCCCTATATTTTCTTCTAGTAGTTTTATAATTATGGGTCTTACACATAAGTCTTTAATTCATTTTTGTGTTGATGTTTGTATGTGATGAGAGATAGGGATCTAGTTTCATTCTTCCACATAAGGATATCCAGTTTTCCCTAAACCACTTTTTGAAGAGACTGTCCCTTCTCCAATGAATATTCTAGGCACCTTTGTTGAAAATCAGTCAGCTGTAAATATGTGGTTTTATTTCTGGGTTCTCTACTCTGTTCCATTGGTCTATGTGACTGGTTTTTTGTTTGTTTGTTTTGCCATGACTGTGCTGTTTGGGTTATTATTGGCTTTGTAGTATATTTTGAAGTCAAATAGTGTGATGCCTCCAGCTTTGTTTCTTTTGCTCAGAATTGCTTTGGCTATTTGGGGTCTTTTGTAGTTCTACACAAATTTTATGGCTGTTTTTTCTATTTCTGTGAAGAATGTCTTTGGTATTTTGATAGGAATTGCATTAAATATTCCAAATACTCTTGGTAGTCTGGTCATTTTTGCAATATTAATTATTTTGGTCCGCAAACATGGGATGTCTCTCCATGTCTTCATGTCCTCCTCAATTTCTTTCACCAGTGTTTTGTAGTTTTCATTGTGTAGATATTTCACTTCCTTGATTACGTTTATTCCTAGGTATTTAGTGATTTTTCTAAAGCTATTGTAAATGGGATTGCTTTCTTGATTTCTTTTTCAGCTGACTTGTTATTGATGTACACAAATGCTACTGATTTTTGTATGCTGATTTTATATCCTACAGCTTTACTGAATTTTTTAAATCAATTCTAAGAGTTTTTTGGTGAAGCTTTTAGAGTTTTCTATATGTAAGATCATGTCATCTGCAAACAGGGACAATTTGACTTCCTCTTTTCCAATTTGGATGTCCTTTTTTTCTAATTGCTCTGGCTAGGACTTCCAGTATTATGTTGAATAAGAGTGGTGAGAGGGGGCATCCTTGTCTTGTTCCCATTCTTAGAGGAGAAGCTGTCAGCTTTTCCAGCTTTTCCCCATTCAGTATGATATTAGCTCTGTGTTTGTCACATATGGACTTTATTGTGTTGAGGTACATTCTATACCTAATTTGTTGAGGGTTTTTATTATGAAGGAATATTGAATTTTATCAAATAATTTTTCTGAATCTATTTAGGATATTATATATTTTTTAATCTTTCATTATGTTGATTCAATGTATCACATTTAGTGATTTATGTGTGTTGAACTATCCTTGCATCTCTGGGATAAATCCCACTTGATCATAGTGAATGGCCTTTTTAATGTGCTGCTGGATTTGGTTTGCTAGTATTTTGTTGAGTATTTTTGCATTTATGTTCATTAGGTATACTGGCCTATAGTTACCTTGTTGTGTCCTTGTCTGGTTTTGGTACCAGGGTAATGCTGGCCTCCTTGAATGAGTTTGGAAGAATTTCTTTCTCTTCAATTTTCTGAAAGAGTTTGAGAAGAACTTATATTAATTCTTCCTTAAATGTTTGGTAGAATTTAGCAATTAAGCCATCAAGTCATGGACTTTTTTGGATTGGAAGCTTTTCATTATTGATGCAATCTTATTACTCACAATTGGTTTGTTCCAGTTTTCTATTCCTTATTTATTCAATATCAGTAGGTTGTATGTGTACAGGAAATTATTTATTCCCTCATGATTTTCCTGTTTGTTGATATATAGTTATTCACAGCAGTCCCTAGTGATCCTTTGTATTTCTGTGGTATCAGTTGTAATGTCTCCTTTTTTGTTTCTGATTTTATTTATTTGAGTCTTTTCTCTTTTTTTCTTGGTTGGTCTAGCTAATTGTTTATCAATTTTATTTATCTTTTTAAGAAACCCAACATTTTGTTTTGTTGATCTTTTGCATTTTCTTTTAGTCTCAATTTTGTCTATTTCTGCTGTGATCTTTATTATATCTTTCCTTCTACTAATTTTCAATTTGGTTTGTTCTTGCTTTTCTAGTTCCTTGAGATGCATTGTTAGGTTATTTATTTGAAAGCTTTCTACTTTTTTAATGTGTTTATTGCTATAAACTTCCCTCTTAATAATGCTTATGCTATATCCCATAGATTTTGGTATATTGTGTTTCTATTTTCTTTTCAATAAATTTTTAAATTTCCCTCTTAATTTCCTTATTGACCCATTGGTCATTCAGGAGCACAATGTTAGATCTTCCTGTATTTGTACAATTTCAAAAGTTCCTCTTGTTATTTATTTTCAGATTTATTCTTTTGGGGTTAGAGAAGATTCTTGACATGATTTCAATTTTTAAAAATGTGTTGATATTTGTTTGTAGCCTAACATATGGTCAATCCTAGAGAATGTTCCATGTTCTGATTAAAAGAATGTTTCTTCTGCAGCTGTTGGATTAAGTATTCCTTAAATCTGTAAGGTTCATTTGGTCTATAGCACAGTTTAAATCTAATGTTTCTTTGTTCATCTGCTGTCTGGATGATCTGTTCAATGCTGACAGTGAGGTGTTAAAGTCCCGAACTATTATTGCATTGGAATCTATCTTTCCAATACAATATTGTTATATCTAATAATATTTGCTTTATATATCTGGATACCCCAATGTTGTGTGCATATATATTCACAATTGATATATCCTCTTCCTGAATTGATCCCTTTGTCATTGTATAACTTTCTTTGTTGCTTTTTAGTTTTCAACTTAGTATCTGTTTTATCTGAAATAAGTATAGCTACTCCTGCTCACTTTTGGTCTCCATTTGCATGGAATATCTTTTCCTATATCTTCACTTTCAGTCTATGTGTGTCTTTACAGGTGAAGCGAGTTTCCTGTAGACAGCATATAGTTGGGTCTTGTTTTTTATCCATTCAGGCAGATTATGTATTTTAATTGGGGAATTGAATCTATTTACATTCAAGGTAATTATTGATAGGTGAGGACTTACTCCTGTCATTTTGTTGATAGTTTTCTGTTTTTGTTTGTTTGTTTGTATATCCTTTGTTCCTTTTTTCTTCTCTTGTTTATCATTACAGTTCAGTGCTTTCATTCCTTTCTCTTTCATGTTTGTGTACCTACTTTACCAGTGAGTTTTATACTTTTGCATGTTTTCATGATACTGGTTATTGTTTCTTTGCTTTCAGATGTAGGACTCCCTTTAACATTTCTTATAAGGTTGAAATAGAGGTGGTGAGTTTTCTGTTTTTACTTGTCTGAGAAAGACTATTTCTCCTTTATTGCTGAAGGATAGCTTTTCTAGGTACAGTATTCTTGCCTGGGAATTTTTTTCCTTCAGCACTTTGAATATATCATTCCACTCTTTCCTGGCCTTTAATATTTCTAATGAAAAATATGCTATTAGTCTAATAAGGATATCCTTAAATGTGACCTGAAGTGTTTCTTTTTTTTTTTTTTTTTTTTTTTTTTTTTTTTTTTTGTAATTCTCTCTTTGTCTTTGACTTTTGACAATTTGGCCATAATATACCTCGGAGAGGACCTTTCAGGATTGAATCTATTTGGGGACATTTGTGACTCCCATCTGGATGTCTATATTCTTTCCCAAGACTTGGGAAGTTTTCAGCTACTCTTTTCAATAAACAGGCTTTCTATGCCTTCGCTCATCTCTGCTCCTCATGCAACTCCCATAATGCAAATTTGAGGGTACTTCAAAAAGTTCATGAAAAGATTCATATTATTCATTCATATTATCCATTTTAATTCTATTTTTCCACAAATTTTTTAAAGTTCCCTTGTATTTGTTCACTTAATGATTTCCCATAATTCCTGTAGGCTTTCTTCACTTTTTCTATTCTTATACATTTTTCTGACAGTAATTTCAAATGACCTATCTTCAAGTTCAGAGATTCTTTCTTCTGCTTGATTTAGTCCACTGTTGAAGCTCTCTGTTGTATTTTTTTATTATTACATAAATTGAATTCTCCAGTTGCAGCATTCCTGTTTGGTTCTTTTTCATGAGATCTAGCTCTTTCTTAAATTACTAATTCATATCATGCATTGTCTTCCTGATTTTGTTGAAGTGTCCTTTGTATTCTCTTGTTCTCATTGATTTTCTTAAAATCATTATTTTGAATTCCTGTTTCAGCAGTTTGCAGATTTCTTTTCTTTTCTTTTCTTTCTTTCTTTTTTTTTTTTGGAGTCTGTCACTGGAGAGTTATTGTGTTCTTTTGGCGGTGTCATATTTCCTTGCTTTTTCATATTTCTTGCGTTCCTGTGCTGATGTCTGTGCATCTGGTGAAACAATCATCTCTTCTAAACTTTACAGAGTGGCTTCCATACAGAACGTCTTTCACCTACAGATGGATATTAGTATGCCACCTGGAAATGGTGTGGCAATTCTGGTTTTGCACAGATATAGTGGTATTGTCTTTGAGCAGCTTCTTCAGTTGTGATTAATGTTAGCAATAACTGTGGGTGCCTCAGTGACCTAAGCTATAAAACTTTGTGACAGCAGCAGTGGTAGTGTAGGCTGTTAAGGGCTTTTGGGGTCCCCAATTCTCACTTTCCCTACAAATGGAAACTTCACCAAGGGGGTCTCTTTTGGTGCTGGGTCTGACACAACCTGTATGGAGCTCCAGTGGTTCTGGGTTCCAAGTGCAGGTGCTCAGAGTGGCAGTGGAGATGGGATCCTAGGCTCAGTGTCTTGTGAACCTATTGTGACACCTAGGTCTCAGGGTGCAGGTTCACTCTCTTTGGTAGGGTTGGATGTAGATTGTCCACAGATCAAGGATCTGGGATTCTGTGGCATCCCCTGGTAGCTCGGAACCAGTGGCCATGTTGCAGCTGCAAACCTGACCGTGGGGGGCAGGGCACAGCACCGGCTTGACTCTGGAAGAGGAGTGCTCTGTAAGTTTGGGTCCAGAAGTAGGGCATGGCTGCAATTCAGGAACCAGAGCAAATAGGGCTCAGTGGTCACTCAGGTACCAAGTAATGAGGCACCATGTAGTGGTGACTCTAGACTCTGGGGTGGTGGAATTTGGCAATATCCCAGACTCTGTAGGGCAAAGTGTAGCAGCAGCAAGGACTTTGGAATGGTGGGGCATGGCTGTCATTTGGAACCTGGGGGCAGGGAGCAACACAGCACTGACTCCACTCCCTAGGGAAAGTGGTATCCAGCATTTCAGTCTCTAGGAAGTTAGTCCAGCTCTGGGGAAGCAGAATATTAGTTATTCAGCTGTAATATTGTTGTAGGGTGGGTATCTCAGCTCAGCCATAGATGTTTCCCTGAGACACAGTGTAGTACAGCTGAGCTCTGGGATGCACCAAGGCACCAATTCCACAGGGAGCAATGCATCTCTTCAGCTCTGGCCCAAGGGGGTGGGGCACAGCCACAATTGGCAAGGATAGTTGGAGAGCAGGTAGTTGGAGTGGCTCCACTCCCTCCATCACCTCCTCACCCCTCAGGACAGGGTGTAACAGCTGCTGGAAGCTCAGCTTGAGGATGTCCAGCCACCAGGCAAAGATGTTTTGACTGTAGCTTAGCCTCTGGGATGAAAGGGAGCCATGGCCACTTGCCTCCAGGGGCAAGACATACTCCAGCAGCAGTTCTAGTTCCACGATGGCATAGTGCAGTAGCCACAGAGAGTGGGGCAATGCTTCTTCTCTGGAGGGGAGCATAACTTAGATTCCAGCTAGCTCCCTCAGCTGGGCTTAGTGCCTCTGAGGACTTTTCACTTCAGTGAGATGTACCTTCCAGTTGTTAGCTGATCATGGCTGGGGGATGAAGCGATAGAGGCTGGGTGTTTCCTTCTGTTTTCTGTGTGGCTATCCTGGGTTTCTATGGTCACCAGGCTTTCTGTTACATCTTTGATGTACTGTGGCACTTTCCTTTGGTTACGTTCATCCACATGTAGTTGTTTATTCATTGTTTTGTCTGTCTTTGTGAAAGAGAAGAGCAGTAGGGTCTTCTGGTCGGCCACCTTGCTGACATCACTCCTCCCTATGTTTTCTTCTTGCAGTTTTATGGCTTCGGGTCTTACATTTAAGTCTTTAATCAATTTTGAGTTGTACTATACTTTTTTTTGTAAGTGTTTAAAAGTAACCCAAAGTCAACAGATACACTCTTTCTTTACTCAAGCAATTTTTAGAAATGACCTATTGCTGCATTTTTTTAAAAACAGGAATCTTTCCTATAACCCAATCCAGAAAATTCAAGCAAACCAATTTGATTATCTTGTCAAACTCAAGTCTCTGTAAGTATACACATATGGGGATAGTTTTTTGATGAGAATGTCATTTAAATATTAATAACATATATTTTTATAAAATCTTTCAAATCATAAGCTTTATTTCCAGGATAGTAGTTAAGCTCCACAAAAATATATAAGATGAGCGCTTGCTGGACTATACACAAACAGATATCTATCAGTTTTATCTTGTATATTTATAAATTAAAAGTTACATAATATTAATCATTTTATTTATTGGATTGCTTGCTTTGACCCTCTGAAGGCATCTGTGCATACTTATTACTCCATTAGCACTGGATATTTAAGAATTTATTACTAGTATCTTTACCCCAAGATGGGATATTTTAGATTATATCAATCATTACATTCACCACACACTCACACTCACACACACTCACACTCACACACACACACACACAAATAAATGTATATGAAGTAATAAAATTGTTAGAGTCTAAGAACTGCTTAAAAAGATAAGCTTCGGTTCATTTAAATTAAGTGTTCTCTCAGTAAAATGATATTTTATTTAAAAAAACACTTAAAAATTATTAGAAAAATGTTAGACATAAAACTTTCTGCAATTGTAATATAGTCCAAAAGATAATTTATTCATTTATTCTACACATATTTATTGAGTAGTTAGTATGCACAAAGCATTCTGCTATGATCTTTGAAGATCAAAAAAAATCAAATAAGGGAAATATATGTGTACAAATAACCCAATCAAAAAACGAGGGGTCGGGAAAGTGTCTGGGGTGGTCTAAGTATGAATATTTCATTCAGAATAAGTGTTAACTCAAAGCATTTCATTAAATTGTCCACAAAAACTCATTTTATTATACCATGTATGTATAATATATGTTCTTTTGATTGATTATTATTTTGGTATTTTTAGCAGCCTAGAAGGAATTGAGATTTCAAATATCCAGCAAAGGATGTTTAGCCCTCTCATGAATCTCTCTCACATGTACGTAGATGTGTTTTTCTCGCTCTTCATCTTCATTTTAATCTTTATGTTTCCACATGTATTGTGATAATACATCCATACCCAATTCATCTAATCTATTATATTTTCTACTAATTTGGCTGCTATAGACTAAATGTTTGTGTCCTCCCAAAATTCATATGTTCAAATCCTAACCCCAGTGTAATGGTAATAGGTGGGGCCTTTGGGAGGTGATAAGATCATGAGGGCAGGGCCTTCATGAATGGGGTTAGTAACCTCTTAAGAGAGACTCCAGAGACCTCCCTTGCCCCTTCCACCAAGTAGGAACACAATGAGAAAATGGCAATCTACAAACCAGGAAGCAAGCCCTCACCAGACACTGAATCTACTGGCAACTTGGTCTTGAACTTCCCAGCCTCTAGAACTGTGAGAAATCAATGTTTGTTGGTTAAGCCACTCAGTCTATGGTATTTTTCTTATAGCAACCCAAACAGACTAAGACATGTCTCAACAATAATTAACTCTTAAAACTTTGATATTGGGGCCAGCCCGGTGGCGCACTGGAGAGTGCGCCGCTTGGGAGCGCAGCGGCGCTCCCGCCGAGGGTTCAGATCCCATGTGGAGACCAGTTCCTGCTCACTGGCTAAGCGTGGTGCGGGCGCAACACCAAAGGTTGCAATCCCGTTGCCGGTCCCCGGTATGGGCGCGACACGGAGGGTTGCGATACAGGTACTGGTCAGTAAAAAAAAAGACAAAAAGGAAAAAAAAAAAAAAAAACTTTGATATTGGGAGGGGTGATTTTTAGTTTTCCAGAGTCTGTAGAATCTCATGCTTTTTTGAATGCCAGGGGACATGATTGTGGGGAGGAACCCACTCAGTCTTGTAAGTTCTCCTCAGCTCTGATGCCATTCACAGATAGTGATGTTTGCCCAATGAACTAGTAATTTGTACACATGGTATAAGTGCTACCTGATGAAGAAGTAGGAATTTGTATAAGCAAAATAAAATAATTCTAAATAAATAATTGCTGTAAATGAAGGAAGGTAGGGAGAAGTCCTCCTTAGTGAAAATTGCCCCAATGTAAGGGCATGATTGGAGCAAGTGTAAATGAATGAAATGGTAAACTTTGAAAAATCATTTATTCAAACAGGGTGTCTGGTTGTACCTTTGATTACATGTTTTTAAAAAATCTTTAATTGAATGTAATCTTATAACAGGTATTAGAATGATTTCCATGCCATGGTAATTAATTTGCAATAATTTAGAGAGTGTCTTGCCAGCACCATCAACTCTATAATCTTGCTTATATTTTAAGTCCAACACAGGACACTGTTTTTGTTTTCCATAAGTCCTCAGAAAGAATGCTTATAGAAGATTCCTTGGTTGCACACAACATAAAACATTCTAAATTAAGCAAAATGAAGTTTATTGGGAGAAAACGGTAAAGTTCACAAAACCTAAGAACAACTAAAGGAACAGACTTGAATTGGGCAGAAACCATGATAGCAAGAATTAAACAATAATATTATTCTGGCACTGCTGGAATTATCTATCCAAGTGTCATTCAATAAGATTCAGAGTTCCAGGAGAGAATCTAATTGATCTTGCTTAGGACACTAACCTACTCTGGGTTACAGCAGTGCCTCCTCTGAAGGTGCCACCATGACTTCTCACAGGCTGGTGAAGTAATTCCCCCAAAGAAAATCAGGACACTATCACCAGAAGGGTGATGAGATGCTAGGCAGCCAAACTTAGCAAACAAAGGTCTACTACAATTCTGCTGATAAAAGCAAAACTTCCTTCTAAGACACATAAAACAAAGTGAAATAGCAATCAGCACTCCTGCCTTCCTTGTGTTCTGCTCTCCCCTCCTTCCCAGTCCACAGAGAAAGTGGATATAACAAGATGAAATATCAGCAATTGAACTTGAATTTGACAGGTCAAATTGTAATCATCAAGTTTTTATCTTTTATTACAAAAGCTCTTTATACTATAAGATCCTCTTTATACTATCAGATCCTTTATTTTTACCAGAACACATGGCTTTAGAGGCAAAGAAATCTAATTTGAATCCCAATTTCTACATTTACTAGGAAATTTCTGAGCGAATACATTGAAGATTCACCTCCTCCTACGGTGATGCTTACACCTACCTCTTGGGGTTCATTTGAGAATTTATTCCTGATACCTAGAAAATGCTCAATAAATGGTGTTAGGGTTGGTGGTAACACAGTAGTAATTATTGATTATCCAGATGGTGTCTCTATCAACAAGGGAGGTCTTTCTATTGATGAAAGAATTCACTCAACAAATTATTTATTGAATCCTTTATTATGTACCAAAATCTACTGTGAGAAATAGGCATGTTAGCAAGTAGTACAGATAACATAATAACTTCTATAGCAGAAAAGCCATGGAAGCACAAAGAAAACACTTAATCCTTCCCCTGAGGGTTAAAAAACAAGATCAGTCACAGCTATAATAGGAGCCAAGGAACAGTACATTTACATTTACTAAAGACTGAAAACCCAATAAAAGTTTATTTGGATGGCTTCATTCTCTTGATCACATGCTAAAGTTTATTTAAATTCTAACACGTTTAACACTTGTATATTCATTATGCCTATTTACTGCTCTCACCTACATATTCTACAGTGAAATCAAGTTAATGAGAATTAAAATTAAATTTAAAGTTTCAGAATCCCTAATGTTTTACATTCCTCTGAGTCTCATATAAGACATTTTCTTTCTACTGAGAAAATGTAGGAAGTAAATATTGATGTTTGGTTATACTGAATTAAATTTAATATCTTACTTTACCTTCTCTTTGTATACCAGATATTTTAAGAAATTCCAGTACTGTGGTTATGCACCACATGTTCGCAGCTGTAAACCAAACACCGATGGAATTTCATCTCTAGAGAATCTCTTGGCAAGCATTATTCAGAGAATATTTGTCTGGGTTGTATCCGCAGTTACCTGCTTTGGAAACATTTTCGTCATTTGTACAAGACCTTATATCAGGTCTGAGAACAAGCTGCATGCCATGTCAATCATTTCTCTCTGCTGTGAGTATTTCCTGGTTAAAGAGAAATTATAGTTTTAAAATACACAAAAGTATTGCTATTAGAAAATAAGCTCTGAGTTGTACAATTTAAATTTTTCTTTTTGCTTATATGTTTTGTTCACATTTGCTATGATGAAAATATAATTACTTTAGTGATAAGAAAAAAAGTAAGTTTTTAAAACAAGAAAATTCAATCACCTTACACAGATTGACAAAGTTCTCATTCATTAGTTTTCTGTCATATAGTACCTCTGAAGGCATGCTTTGTTAAAGCATGTAAAGTTTTTTTATTACAAATAAAATTGCAACCTTCTATAGCCATATTTTTACATGCAGAACTGTATTTACTTTTCTGTTTGCATGTCCAGTTCATAGATATTGACTTAGCTAGTTGTTTTGCTGGTCTCTGAACTACTAGAATCCTTTCCATTCATAATTTGAAGTATGTATATAAGAAAATGTTTTCGGGGAATATTAGTTTTCTAAAAAGTTGTTGAAATGTGATCGCAAGATTTATGTTAAATGAGAACTACAAAGAAAAATAAGGAAAAAACCAGTCCTCAGGATGCTTATAGTCTGGGTCAAGTGGCCTAGAATTTATCCATACTCCCTCAAGCCAGTGAAGCATCAATGTGCTGTCCCATATACTACCCCACCCTTATTCAAAGTCCATTGTCTAATTGTTTTTACTCACTACAAGCTACGTAGAAACAGAACTCAGAAATTGTTTACCACTTTGTGTTGCTAGCTATAAAATTCTGAGTAAATTCCCTGGTAAAGGTTAGAATTATAACTTCAGTGTCAAAGGAGTAGGGTCAGCCTTATGACTTATACAGTGATGTGATTTTAGGGACTTCATGTAGAATGCTGGTGCAGTCAAAAAAATCGCACCCACTTTCTAATATGTAATGTTTGCTTAAAAAGCAAATACATCAAGTAGTGTAGCACATTGAGAGCTCATTTTGGGGATGGGAGAGCCTAATGGGAAGAGAGAATCAGAACAGTTTTGCTTAGGACAGCTCTGGAAATTTAAACTCTCCCAAATTTTCTGACTGGAAAATATTTCATAATTATTCATATCTTCTAAATTATGGACTTCAAAATTCATAGTCATTACTCTGTCACAGAAACTTCTGAATTACTTTCTCTGGATTTTGGATGATGTACTTGTTGAGCTAGGAGAATTTCAGTGGAAGAGCTGAAGCAAATAATATCATCCCCATCTAGATCCCTAATTAAATGCTCAACATAATTTAATTTTATTCACTTATTCAACACTTCTAGGTGATGGGTCTAGAATACAGAACAAAATAGACAAGATCTCTGCTCTTATATACTTGCATTTTAAAGGAAGACAGGAAAATGATTGCATAAGTAACTGTTGAGAGTGATTACCAAAGAGAGTTGATAAATAGGTCTTCATCCATAAATTAATTCTCAGGAAAATGAAAATTATCTCCCCCTGTTTTAATCAGTTTTGTGTTGCAATAACAGAATACCTGAGACTGGGTAATTTATAAGAAAAGAGGTTTATTTGGCTTACGATTCTGGGACAGTTGCATCTGGCATGGGCCTCGGGCTGCTTCTACTCATGGCAGAAAAGCGGCAGGCAGCTGGTGGGTACAAGCAGATCACATGGTGAGAGAGGAAGTGAGAGAGAGAAAGAGAGTGAGAGAGAGAGAGAGAGAGAGAGAGAGAGAGAGAGAGAAGGTGCCAGGGTCTTTTAAACAATCAGCTCTTGCAGGAACTAATGCAGGAACTAATAGAGCGAGAACTCACTCACTACCCCCCCCCCCCCCAGGGAGAGCACGAATCCCTTCATGAGGGATCCACTCCCATGACTCAATCAGTTTCCAACACTGCCACAGTGGGGCTC
>NW_007730076.1:134000-204478 GCF_000696425.1 Galeopterus variegatus
CCCCCCCCCCCCCCCCCCCCCCCCAGGGAGAGCACGAATCCCTTCATGAGGGATCCACTCCCATGACTCAATCAGTTTCCAACACTGCCACAGTGGGGCTCAAATTTCCACGAGTTTTGGAGGGGACAACACATCTAAATTCCATCATTCCACCCTTGGCCCCCCAAAATTCATGTCACTCTCACATACAAAATACAATTATTCCATCCCAACAGTACACATCCAAACTCTATCACCCCCTGAGACAGAAGACATGTGGCTAATTTTTTATAATATTAAAAATATTATTTCTTATTGATAATGCCTATTTATTTCTCTAAATCTGTGAAATTTTCTGACCCCTGTAGGTGCTGACTGCCTAATGGGTATATATTTATTTTTGATTGGCGCCTTTGACCTAAAGTTTCGTGGAGAATACAATAAGCATGCACAGCTATGGATGGACAGTACTCATTGTCACTTTGTGGGATCTTTGGCCATTCTGTCCACAGAAGTATCAGTTTTACTTTTAACATTCCTGACACTGGAAAAATACATCTGCATTGTATATCCTTTTAGATATTTAAGACCTAGAAAATGCAGAACAATTACATTTTTGACTATCATTTGGATTACTGGGTTTATAGTGGCTTTTATTCCATTGAGCAATAAGGAATTTTTCAAAAATTATTATGGCACCAATGGAGTATGTTTCCCTCTTCATTCAGAAGATAAAGAAAGTACTGGAGCCCAGATTTATTCAGTGGCAATTTTTCTTGGTAAGAAACTCTGTATTACAAGCCCTTTCATTCAAATGCTGGTATAACTTGCAACACGAAATTCTTTATGCCTTCCAATGTTTACAAAATTTTATTTCAGATCTTCTAACCAGTTTTTCTCAGGGAGGGTGGGGGAAGATTCTATCAGAATCCCAACAGATTTTTTTCATCCAAATTACCCCTTAGAATATAAATTCCAATCCGATGCAGCTTAACAAAAGACACTAAGCACTTGTATTTCATGTATTCACCCTAATAATACTAAGCAAAATATATTTTGGCTCTTTGCCTATATAATATGGACATAATGATATTTATTATCTTTTCAAATTCAATTGGGTAGTCATGCACATCTTTGGCTTAAATACATACTACTGTTATTTGGTTTTGGGGTTTTTTTTACATTTACCAGTTTATTATAAACATGCAACTATTCTAAACAAATAATGTATAAATATTCTCAAAGTGCCGCACAAGGTAACTGAATTATGAAAAAAAAAAAAACGCTAATGCTAATTGGCTTAAAGGCCCAGGATATTTACTGAATTCATATAATTTCATTTTAATATGCCATTGTAAAATTAAACATGTCATCACATCATTCTTCGTTACTTCAACAATACTTCAACTCAAAAAAATTCATGATTTTTATGCACCTTAATGATTCTTTATGAAGAACAAGAAAACATGTTATCTTTGTATCTTTAATAAGAACACATAAAGGAATATTATTTGTTTGTTTTGAAAGAATGTTCACATACATTAATAATACTCCTTGTGTTCCACATAGGTATCAACTTGGCAGCATTTGTCATCATAGTTTTTTCCTATGGAAGCATGTTTTACAGTGTTCATCAAAGTGCCATATCAACGGCTGAAATACGGAGTCAAGTTAAAAAAGAAATGATTCTTGCCAAACGTTTTTTCTTTATTGTATTTACTGATGCATTGTGCTGGATCCCCATTTTTGTACTGAAATTTCTTTCACTGCTTCAGGTAGAAATACCAGGTAAAACTTTTTTTTTCTGTAAAGAAATAATAAATCTGTTTGTGTAGTGTTCTTTTAAGAAAGACAATTAAGATCCTTAACACTATCTGGTTTCAAGAATTATAAGTCAGGGTTATATGTACTTTATATATGTTCATCAATAAAATGTTTATTAGGAGGAAGCTCTTCAGTTCTCTTCATAAATGTCTAATAACACGATTACTTTTGGAACAAAGGAACAAGGATCAAAATAAATCAGATACTTTGTTGAAATTCTGATAATCACATGTTCAAGATGACCAGAAAAGAAAAGAGGCCAAAAAGATTATCAAACAATTACTTCATTTTTTCTTACCATAACATAAGAAATGTTTCTTCCTGGAATACATAAAACCTAGAGAACATTACCCCAGAGTTGAGAGATAACAGAAGAAAACACTCTTGGTATTTAAAAAGAATATGCATTATATCCATTAGGGTGGCGATCATTTAAAAGAAAAGGAAACACAGAAAATAGCAAGTGTTGGTGAAGATATGGAGAAACTGAAACCCTGTGCATGCTGCTGGGAAAGTAAAATGGTGCACCTGCTGTGGAAAACAGTATGGCAGTTCCTCAAAAAATCAAACAGAATTACCACATGATCCAGCAATTCCACCTCTGGATAAATACCCCAAAAAATTGAAAGCAGGGACTCAAACAGATACTTGCACTGCCATATTCATAACAGCATCATTCACAATAGCCAAAAGGTCGAAGCGACACAAGTGTCTGCGGAAGGTGTAAATGATTAAACACAATGTGGCATACACACACAACAGATTATCATTTAGCGTCATAAAAGGAGATTCTGACACATGCTACAATATGAATGAAGCTTGAAGACATTATGCTAAGTGAAATGAGTCAAACACAAAAGGACAGACATTTTATGGTTCCACTTATGTGAGGTTCCTGGGGTAGTCAAATTCATTGACAGACATAGAATGGTAGGTGCCAGGAGTTGGGGGAGTGGAGAAAGTGAAATCATTATTTCATAGGTATAGGGTTTTAGTTTGGGAAAACAAAAAAGTTCTGGAGATGGATTATGGTGATGGTTGCACAACAATGTGAACATACTATATACTTAAAAATGGTTAAAATGGTAAATTTTGTTACGTATATTTTACCACAACAAAAAAGTGCAAATATCCTGTTAATTATATATATAATGTAGTAATATACACTTTTTTAAAATTTATAAATACATAATTTTAATTGTGTTTTATCCCATGGATGATGGTGATAATATCTTACATTTTATTTACATAAAGCGTGATAGCATCTATTAAATTATAATAAAAATCTGAGTATTTGGTAGTTGCATATATACTAGGCTGATTTTTAAGATAGGGTTAGCCAAAGATGTTTTTGTTGAAGTAAATATACGGCCAAAAGCCTAAAAATGCATACTTATTTTTAAAATCAAATAAAAAACAGAAAAGAAATCTTTTAAAGATAAGTCTACTTATTCTGAGAAATACTATATGCACTATCTAGTAATTAAAACATTTTTAAAGCTATGATTTAAATACTAAACCATAAAGTTTCTCCTAAATGGAATAATAATATGTAATCACTTTGCAGAAAACATTTCTACCTAATTAAATATTTTTTTGATGTATTCTAGAAAAACTATTTAGCAAAGAATCCTGTTCTTTTGTAGCACCAGCACTCCCTTCAAACACTGGTACTCTGGAAAGACATTCTGGAAACACATACAGACTTGTTATTTAATTATATGACATCAAAGGAAAAGAATAAGACTCAAGAGGGGACTGGGGTTGAAGAAACAAGGGAAGGGGGTTTCTATACCATGTAAACATCTATAAATGGTAAAACAATCTCATTTTTCTCTTCCAGGCACCATAACCTCTTGGGTAGTGATTTTTATTCTGCCTATTAACAGTGCTTTGAACCCAATTCTCTATACTCTGACCACAAGACCATTCAAAGAAATGATCCATCAGTTTTGGTATGAACATAGACAAAGAAGATCTATTGATAGCAAAGGAAGTCAAAAAACATATGCTCCATCGTTCACCTGGGCAGAAATGTGGCCACCGCAGGAAATGTCACTTGAGTTAATGAAACCGGATGTTTTCACAGACCCCTGTGAAATGTCACTAATTTCTCAATCATCTAGACTCAATTCTTATTCATAACTGATGCTGAAACCCATTTCTTCGCAGGGAATACTGTGGGGTGCTTCAGGAGGGATTTACTGGTGTGAAATGAATACCACAAAATAGATAATTTATAATAATGGCTAAGATAAATTAGCTTATAAGGACATGACGAAAACTAAGTGACTAATGTTCATATAAAGGGAAGTAATTACATCAATAAGGTGTACATTTTAGTACATATTTTGCATAGGAAGTTAAGAGAAATCTCCTAACATGCATTTACTGAGTACCCACTATGCACATAGCACTGAGTTAAATTCCTGGAAGTAGACAGTAGAAAACCTTTCTAATCTGTAAATTGTGTTTAACTACAAAGACAAAGTCCATCTGCAGCTTCTAGGTTAAAGTAGAGCTTTACCTATCATGCATGCTAGCAAACATAAGAATCATAGGCACTTTTAATACAGGTTTAAGGTTTTGAAGTATTCAGTATAAACAGCATCAGAGAAAATGTCTGACTGCGAAATATAGATATTCTGTTTTAAGAATCCATCTTTTCTCTCTTCATTCAAGTCTGCATACACTTGAGAGCCAATACAACATATTTATTACTATGAAAAAAAGATGTTTTGCTATAAACTCAAAAACAGCACTTCTCTGTCACTTCTCTCCCAGTTTTCTTGTTGCTTTAAATGAGCACCATCATATGAGATTGGAATAGGAGAATGGGAGTATTGCAGAGGAGTAAATCAGAAAAGCCTGAATGAGGGTAAACATTTAGATCAATGGAACAGAATTGAAAGTACAGAAATAAACCCTCAAATTTTCAGTCAATTGATTTTCAACAAGGGTACCAAGACAATCATAAGAAAGAATAGTATTTTCAACAAAAGATGCTGGGACAACTGGATATTCATATGCAAAAGAATAAAGTTGGCCTCTTCACTCGACTTACAAAAATTAACTCAAAAATGAATCAACAATCGAAATATAAGAGCTAAAACTATAAAACTCTTAGAAGAAAACAGAGGTAAATCTCCAAAACCTTAAATTTAGCAACAGATTCTTAGATATAACAACAAAAGCATGACAAACCAAAGAAAAAAATAGATAAATTGGAGTTCATCTAAATTAAGAACTTTTGTACATTCAAAGGATGTTGTCAAGAAAGTGAAAGGACAACCCACAGGATGGAAGAAAATATTTGCAAAAAAATATTTGAGAAGGGCTTAATATCTTGACTAATAAAGAATTCGTACAACTCAACAAAATAACAACCCAATTAAAAAGTGGGCAAAGGACATTTCTCCAAAAAGGATATACAGATGGCCAAAAAGCACATGACAAGATGCTCAACATCACTAAACATTAGGGAAATGCAAATTAAAACCACAATGAGATAACACTTCTCACCTACTACTAAGGCTGTTATCAAAAAATAAATAAAGAACAGAAAATAACAAATGTTGGACAGAATATGTAGCAATTGAAACCCTTGCATATTGCTGATGGGAATGGAACATGGTGCAGCTGCCGTGGAAAAGTTTGTCAGTTAAAAACAGAATTATCTGGGCCGGCCCGGTGGCACACTGCTATAGTGCGCCACTTGGGAGCGCGGCGGCGCTCCCGCTGAGGGTTCGGATCCCACATACAGACCGGTTCCCGCTCACTGGCTGAGCAAGGTGCGGGTGCAGTGCCGAGGGTTGCGATCCCGTTGCCGGTCCCGGTCCGGTACAGGCGCGACACTGAGGGTTGCGATCCATTGCCGGACATGAAAAAAGACAAAAAAAGGAAAAATAAAAAAAACAGAATTATCATATGACCCAGAAATTTTACTCCTAGATACAAACCCAAAAGAATTCAAACCAGTACTCAAAAAAAATACTTGTATGCAAATATTCACTGCAGCATTATTCACAATACCCAAAAGATGAAGACAACCCAAGTGCCCATCAACTGATGATGAATGGATAAACAAAATGTGGTATATATACATACGATGGAATATCATTCAGCTATTGAAAGTAATGAGGCTCTCATACTTGCTACAACACATGAAGGATGTAATATAAGCCAGACATTAAAGGACAAATACTGTATGATTCCACTTACATGAAAAATCTAGAATAAGCAAATTCATAGAGACAAAAAGTAGATTAGAGATTACTGGAGTGAGGGTGGCTGGGAAGGTCCATAGGGTGACAGCCAAGAAATACAGGGTGTCTTTCTGGACCCAAAGAAAATGTTCTGAAGTTGTCTGTGGTAAAGGATAAACAATTATGCAGTTATACTAAAAGCCATTGACTTGTACACTTTAGATGGGTGAATTTTATGGTATGTGAAATATCTCAATAAGGCAGTTAGAAGGGAAGAAAAAAGCAAGAAGAGCTAGAATGCACTGATTCGGAAACTTAACTTTTAGGAAGGAAAGGTTTACATGTACATGTTTCAGTCTAAGGAGAAAATACTGTTATCAAGAGATGGCTTTACCTTCTGTTTGCATGGCCAGTTCATAAGATACTTTTTAGCTAGTCGTTCTTCTCTGGTCTATAAATGAGCTGTTGGAATTTTTTGCTTTCATAAGGTTGAAATCTTTAAACAGGAAAAAAATGTTTTCGGGTAGTTTTAAATACACCAAAAATGTATGAAAATACTTGGACCAAAAACATAATGCCATTATTGAGTATATAATTGTACAGACTTATTTTGAAAATAAGTGACCTGAAATTTCATTCTATTAAAAACATGGATTGCTTTGGGTTCTTTCTGTTCTTACTTGGAAATATCCCAGTAACGTTTTTTTTCTACATGAAGAATATGGTACACTTTCAACAAAAATCAGAACATACAGAAAGCTATAGTTCTGCTTATAATATTGAATCATATAACTAGTTATATAAAATAGCCTAATTTTTTTCTTTTAAAGAGCCTGCAAAAAATAGATAATAAAAAAGCTTTCAAAAAATGAAAACATTTAAATTCTTTTATGAGAAAATTTTAGGATTATTTATTATTTAAAAGATTTATTACTAATATTAAGTAATAGAATAGGAAAATATTTTTCTTAAAAAGGATATCTAAAAAAGAATAAAAGCTATAATCATAAAGATGGGATGGAAAAAATTTACTTCTACAAAAAGCATGATCCTGACCTGTTTAAGGCTCTTAGAGATGCAGTAAATTTACAAAATAAATATCTTTCTTTAGTTTTTAAAATATTTTTAAATTATTTTCTAGAAGTCACCTGGCTTCCTGTCTACTCAGTCACTCTCCCACCCTTTCACAACTCCTTAATTAATTAATTAATTAATTAATTAATAATATACCACATAATTAGCTCCTACTAACTTCCATACAAAATGCAACACAAGCACTAAGTTAACCCAGATACAAGTCAAGATTTTCTCTCTTAAAAATATAACTTTGTTCCAAAATTCATGGACCATGCTCCAGGTCAAATTAATCTTCTAAGTCAAAACAGCCAAAGTTGCTTTAAAATTTAAAAATTTATTATCAGGAAAACCCCAACTTTTCATTTTAAATTTAAGAACCCCTAAGACATCATGCTAATACATAATCTCTCCCAAAGTAATAACTGCATAAACCAAAGCAATTTAGACACCGATGAAGTTGAAGGCAAAGAATAAAGGTGAAGGGGAAATATGCAGCTGGAATTGTGAAGTCCACGCATTTTACTTGACAAACTAGTGAGGTGATACTTGAACGAAATGAACTGACCCACTTTAAATAAGAGACCTCAAAAATACAGTTATTTAATTTTTACTCAGTTGCTCTTCTTTTTGAAAAAATCTTTCACTACAAGCGTCATTTGCTCTCATGGTTTTAAGCCTTTTTCCTACCTACAGACTATGGAAATCTCATTCATTTCCAAGGCTTCAATTAGAATGTATATGCTGATGATTCCCATATTCTTGCCTTTAACCTGTTCTCTCCCCTAAATTGGTCACTTAAGTATACAACTGCCAACTAGACATTTCCACTTGGGTATCTCACTAGCTCCTTAATGTCATTATTATGTATGGATCTGGACTCTGGACACCTGATTCTTCTCCCCTAGACCTTGTTTTGGTGAGTGGCACCCAATGGCCCAAGCTAGAAATCTGGGAGTCATCCTTGACTCTTCCCTCTCCATTACCCAACATATCAAATCACCTAGTCCTCCCTTGATTCTACCTCATAAACATCTCTTAAATCCATCCACTCCTCGTCATCCCAATTCTCAATACCTAGTTTAGGCCAGTATCATGTGTCATTAGAATATTTGCAATAACATTCTAACAAGTTTCTGTACCGCCAGTTCTAATTTGGTCAGGTGATCTCTATAGGCTTTTTGGGCTTTCAACAAAAGTAATCTCAGGGAAAAATTAGAAAGTTATACAGTTACTAGAACAAATATTCCATTTTTGAATGGTGTATTAATTACTCTGGTTTCTCCAAAGATTAAGGAACTAGCTTACACAATTATAAAGGCTGGCATGTCTAAAAATCTGCAGAGCCAATATCCCAGTTCAAGCCCAAGTGTAGAACCAGGAAGGGCTAATGTCCCACTTCAAAGGCTATCGGGCAGGAAGAGGTGATATTCAAAGGCCATCAGGCAGAATTCTCTCTTGCTCAGAGGAGGGTCAGCTGCTGTTCTTCTCAGGCCTTGAACTGATTGGATGAGGCCGCCCACGTTATGGAGGGAAATGTGCTTTACTCAGTCTACCAATTTAAATGTTAGTCTCATCCAAAAACATCCTCACTGAAAAACACAGAATAATGTTTGAATAATTTTCTGGGTACCTGTGGGCCAGTCAAGTTGACACATAAAAATTAACCATTACAGATGGGGAGTGTAAATGATAAACCTGAATATTAGTAAGTCTAACCAACAGCTAGGTGGCTAAGTGTATAGAAAAGCACACCAATTTTGGTGTCAGAAACCCACAAGCAAATTACTTTTATCTCAGTCTGTTTTCTATTCTGTAAACAGAAATAATATCACTTTCCTCAATAATATCAGTAACATAAAATAATATTTATAAAGTTCCTAACATATTACCTGGCACATATTTCATACTCAGATTTTTTGAAACTAAACACATTATATTTAATGTTAAAAATTTAATCTTATTGACTTCAGTCTCTTGAAGCTTTTAAAAATTTACATTATTCAGAATACTTAGTTTTCCTCCAAAGTTTGAATAGAGCTGCTGAGCTAAGAAAAAA
Source organism: Galeopterus variegatus (assembly GCF_000696425.1). Classification (NCBI taxonomy): domain Eukaryota; kingdom Metazoa; phylum Chordata; class Mammalia; order Dermoptera; family Cynocephalidae; genus Galeopterus; species Galeopterus variegatus. The sequence continues at coordinate 143,142 of NW_007730076.1, forward strand.
TTCTGAAGTCTTTAAGAAAATGTTTATGCTTTGAGCTCTCCCCAACCTCTCCCACGAAGCAGAGCAAAAATAAATATAAAAAGGGATCATTTTTTTAAAGCCACTCTTAAAAATAAGACAAACTCCATGGACCACACACGGTAACACAAGCTATAAGTAAGCTGAGCTGTGAGTCTTCCAGACTCCAGATACTAGCAGCTGTGAATTTCGGTGCTGAAGAATAAACTAAAAGCACCCACAGAAAGCTCACTACCTGAGAGGTTGTCCTAAGCTGTCCGCAACTTGGTAGAATTAGAAATCGATAACGTTGTTCTTTTCTTTTATAACTTAAAAAAAAATACATTGGAGGGGGAAAAAAAGAGAAAGTCACATACCATAAAAAGTACTACTTATAAAAAGTACACACTTATAATACAGCTAAAACAGGGAAACTTGCAGGGCGTCTTACCATGGGGTTAAGCAAATAGATCTGTAAGGGAGAAAATATAATTTCTTCTCAACCCTCATAAATTTGTAGTTGGAACAAACCCCTGTAACAAAGGACAGATTAACAAAAGAAAAACAAGCAAGTTTCTTAACATGCACAGTGAGCATCCCATTAGGGAAAACCTCAGTGAAAGGGAACTCTGGCTTATACAGCATCTTTGACAAAGAATATTTTAGAGAAGTGACAGGACAAAGGCTTCCAGAGGTGGAAAACCATAGAAAGGTAAATACATGGGAAGAAATTAATCGAGTCAGATTTGTTTGTAGATTCTTCTGGTGCTGTCTCAGAGCTAATTATCTTCTCTCATGAGTACAGGGAAGTCATCTTTCTCAAAGAAATGTTCATGGTTGCTACATGTACAAAAGGGCAGTTCAGATAGAACTTCTGCAACTTGTTTCTCAAATATCTTCAGTTTGAAATAATTACTATGCCAAATCGGCATATTTTGAGGTGGCATGTTCCGGTTTCCTTCAGATCAAAAGAATGGAATGAAGAGAGAGCTCAGAACCTGGCACTTATATGAGAACCGAATGACAGATGTAGCATTTGGAACACTGGTACTTGGAGGAACAGCTATATACATGTAAAAGCAAACAAAACAAGATCCCAAAGTCACATCTCAAGCAAAAACAAATTTCAGTTGGATTAAAAACAAAAATTTTTAAACTTTTGGAAGGTCATATAGGACCATGTCTTTATGGTACTTCCTATAGAAAATGCAGAAAGAACAAACCATTATGAAAGATTGGTAAGATTACATTAAAATTTAAAACCTTTATTCAAGGAGACTCCATAATCAAAATACAAAGACAAACCAGACTACAAAAAAGAGAGTTGATAGATACATAACATCATTAGTCAGTATTCAAAATATGTAATATCTACAAATTGACAAGGAAAATATAAAGCAGAAAAGTAGGCAAGAGATATGCCCTCGAGAATCACACTGCATTTCCTCAATATTCTGGCGGTTATACAAGTCAGCACTATATAATGTGAGAGAAGGCTAAACAGGGACATGAATACCAGGAGGCAGGGGACCACTGGGACCATCAGGAGGCTGGCTACTACATACATAAGACAATATTATGTAGTGCTTTGAAAACATACATATGTATTAAAAATATAAAAACACAAACCAGAATTTATACCACCTCTAGGACAGCGGTTTACCTCTGGGGAGGGAGGGAAGGAATAAGATCAAAGAGCTAACAAAGCAAGCTTCAAATGTACCTAATATTTACATTTAAGTATATATATATATATATATATATGTTTTTAAAAAATATAGCCAAATACTAACATTTATTAAATCCGCATGGTGAATACATGGGTGTTCTTTAAATCATTCACCTTTCCTGTATGTTCGAAATATACCAATAAAAAGCTTTAAAATAATGAACCCAAATAAATGGAAATAAAATTTGCTTTTAAAAGAGTTTATTTTAGCACATTTAAAAAATTGCAACTTTCAGGACATATAAGAAAAATATTTTTCTAATATTGAAATAAGCATCTCTTTGATATAGAAATCACACCATATGTGTGATCTTTAAAAAAAATTAATCAAAGACTGTGATCTAACATGCTAAATAAAACTATTCTGTGCCCATCCATTTGTCCCCTTTCATAGCCCCATTGTGGGGCTTTAGAATATAGTTCTGTACATCTCCATATCTACAAAGAATTAAAATGCTATATCAAAGATGTCCAGAAGTGATATACAGTAGAGAAATAGTTGGCCTAATAGTTAACACATGACACAAACCACCAAAAAATAACATAAAATACAGGGTAAGTAAAATAGAACACTGTCACTGAGGTCAAATAATACAAAAACAATCAAATCATTAAAATTTGATGTATTGGAAACAAAGTAATTTCTCCAGAATTACTACATAAACAATTTGCAAAGCTCTAAAAGTAATAGCATAGACACATACATTTGATAAGGCATGGTAAAGGACAGCAACCAAACATATAAAAATAGCAAATACAAGAAATATTCACCATAAAAGCAGCTAACTACAGAAATAAATAGGGAAAAAAATATAGAAATAAACAGGGAACAATAACAGGCTTGCATTTTCTGAAGTAAAGTCTTTCTTAAAAAAAATATCATAGAAGGGCAAAAAACACTTATCATTTATTTAAAAAGCTATCATCAAAGTTCAAATCCCCATAAAAAAGAGAATGTTTTCCTTCAAGTCAATGAAGTTCTAATTCATTTATTTTTAGAGAAACAATTACAATCTTCATGTTAAAAATAGCTTTTAATTATGTTTGTCAATTCTTTTATTCAAGAAATATGTAGTGAATGTTGTGTAACACTGTCTTAGGTGCTAGGGATACAGAAGTCAGTAAGACACAGTCACTGGATCCACCACTGGCAACCTTAGTTAAAGTTACCTTGCTCGGTCCATAAAATGAAGCTCAACTTCAAACTCCACCATTCTTGGCATCTTCTTGTAAAGCAAATAATGTTCTAACTAGTTTGCTACTGGTAGCACTGTGGCACTATTACCTACTGATGAAATTAACTTTCATAAAGGAATAAAGGATTCTATGAAAGTTTAGATGGCAGAAGGTATATAAGGATAAACAAATACTGGCCAGCACCAAAAATAACATCAGTATGATGCTTTCACAAAAATCAAGAAAAGCAAGAAAAATTTCATTCTGAGAATACAGAACTGCTAGAAAAATATCATCCTATACATGTGGTACATGTGCAAATATATATGAGAAAGTATGAATTATTACACAGCCATTACTTAAACGACTAAGCATGCCAAATTAGTTGTCAGGTTTCAAAGAATCGTAGCCTTCTTTCAAGAGGTCCCGCCAAGTTTTAAGGAAACGTGCATTTTCTGTACACTTGAAGGCAAGTTCCTCCACTTGAGCTGATACTGCAGACGTGGCCTCAAGAAGTTTGGTTAATGAAAATGCTGCCTGAAATTTAAAAAAATGTCAAATAGGAGTTTATTTTCTAAATTGGCATCTCATCTTATAAATAGTCTAAAAATAACTTCAAACCCTGAATCCAATGCCCAAGTTATTTTCTCAAAAAGCTAAAACACTGGTTCTTTCAGGGGACCCAAGGAGTTCTCTAATATTATATAATATCAATATTTGAGGAAACATGTCTGCTAGAAAAATATCCATTATGTATGAGACAAGTTAGCATTTTTGTTTTAATTTAAAATACACTGTTCTCATTTAGCTCAAAATGACTTGGACCCCCTGACACCAAACACCAGAAATATCTGAAGGACTTCACCATACACAGCTCTTACTGATATTTGAGTAATAAGGGCATTGTTCCAGTATTTTTACCTGTGAACACTTCAGACCAAGACCAAGAAAATGTATAGATCAAAAAACAGATACTCTGACCTCTGACAAATAACATTAACAAAATCACACAAATGCAGAAAATATCCAAATCTTGGTGGAAAACTCACTTTTTTAATCAAATGTTTTCTTCACCTATGCTATAAAATAACACTGTTCCTAGATAACACATCAGCATTTCATTCTACATATTTACTTGTAACCAGTCTTGTTCGGCAAAAATAAAAGCTGGATCAGTACTTTAGTCATAAAAAAAAAAAAAAAAAAACTTGTCCAGCAATGACATAATAGAGCTCATTCCTCAGTTTCCAAACTGTGGTCTATTCCACAAAGCTGTCCCAGGAAGGTTAGGCCCTACAGACCCCACTCCACGTGACCCACTCAAGAGTGTGTAAATACTGAAACTGTGACCCCTCTCCGGTGGTATGTGTGTTAGGGCTGGGAGGCGGGGTGCTAGTTTCCAGGAATTCGAGATTTAACAAAAACCATCCAGCCCAATTATGCATTCTAGCAATCATAGGGAGGAGTCCTGCACTAAACCGTTAATGAAGCCAATCGGGACTACAGGGGCCTAACTAAGCTCTCCAAGCCGGGTCCAGCGCAAAGCAAGCCCGAGGCAGACAGTGAACAGCATCGTGGCTGGCTCTGGGCAGGTGGCCAGCTAGAGCAGCGGGCTCTAAATCCCACGGAAAGAAATCACGGCCCGATCCTCGGCACCAACAGACAAACTGCTTGCACGGTTAAAACTGTTCTCTGATGGGAGAGGAGGGGCGGAAGGAGAGCAGCAGGCGGCGCACGTGAGCTCTCGGGTTACTGCGGCTGATTGAAACCAGAAGGCAAGGCGAAAAGACGACGGGGGGCAAGGGGGCGGTGGACGCCCCCTTCCTCCACCCTACGTCTAAAGGCAGAATCCTCAGGGTGGGGTGCACTTTAACTGTTGGCATCCCCCCTGCACGCTCAGGAGGCAGGAGAAGGGCCAGTCGCGCGGGGTCGGGTGGACGGACTCCCCCTCCCGAGCCCACAGGGTCTGTCTTCCGAGAAGCGCTGACTGGGGCCGCGGTCCCGGGACCTGTCGCGCGACGCGACACTCACGTCTCCGATCTGCAGCTCCACTGCCTCTAGCGGATCCACCGTTCGGCCGCTACTCCTGCTCGGAACTGTCCAGCCCAAACTCACTGGGACGCTGGGGGAAGACGCGGAAGAGGCGTCTGAACACGAGGGAGAAGAGCAAGGCGGCGGGGGCGACGAAGCAACCCGCAGCTCCTCAGGCTCAGCCATGGGCAAGGGCTGGGACTGCAGAATACGATCAGAGCAGCCGAACCGACAGCAGCGTCTTTCAACCGCTCGCGCTCAAAGCCCAGAGGCACCACCTCGTCCCGCCCCAAATCCCGCCCCAAGTCCCGCCCCGTCTCTTCAGAGTCCCAGCCCAGAACCACAAAGACTTCATTCTTCGGGACAGCCAATCACATGTCAGCCAATTCACATTGAGCAGCTCTCTGCTCCTGCGCAGACCTCCAGTCGGACTCGGAGGGCGCTGGAGGTGAAGACTACAACTCCCAGGAAGCCGTGCGCATCGCTCCACCTCCTGCTTTCACTGCGCGTGCTCCCTGCTAGGGGCTTTGTGGGCCCCTCCCGTAGCACTTTGGCTGCTTTATCATGCGTGGGTGAGAACGTGGTTCAGACCAATCCGCAGCCTGAAGCCGCGGGCCGCGCTGGGACTTGGGCTCCCTTTTCTTCTCGTTTGTTCCAGGACCCGGAAGCCTCTGCTGACCGTCGGGTCATGAGTGGCGCCGGCGCAGAGCGAGAGGGAGGCGGGAACGCCGTGAGCAAGAGCGGTAGGCTGAGCGGAGAGCCAAAGTGCAGCGGCGGAGTTGGTCCTGCGCGGCCGGTGATGGCGCCCCCCGCGGCCTAGAGGTCCAGCGCCCGGAGACAGTCCTTCCATTGTATCCGACCAAGAGTCCTGGCCACTTTGAACATGTTGGTGCCGATAGCCAAGCTGTCCTGCCCGGGTGAGAGGGAACTCTGGATGGGGATAAGGGGAGGAAGGTGAAGGAGTTAAGGCGAAACGGACAGTGCCCATCTGTAGGCTGAAGGCACCGTTTCCTTTTCAAGCTAAATTAGGGCAAAGGTGACACTGTCTGCGCCTGGTGGTGGACCCGGTCTTCCTCCCTTGGGGTTGCCCCAGTTGAAAGAATTAACTTCTAGGCTAAAGGTCATGAGCGGAGGAAACTTGTCAACAGGTTTCCCCCTCCCCACTTCGTGGACTCCTGAATTCACTCTTCTCAAATCCTGGTCCTAATCCTCATCCCAAAGCATTGAAAATGGAAAAAATAATATTTGCACAGTTTTTCTCCTCGGTCCTGACCTTACTTTTTGTCTTTCACCCATCCTAGTTCAGTCTTAAGAATTTGAAATCTGATCTGTCACATCATGATTAACATTCATATGCTGCCCAAGTCACTAGGTTATATATGGAGCCAGGAATTTTTCTACATTGTCTAAAATTAACTCTAGGGGCTTTATCGTTTTATGGGTGTTCCTTGAACCATCACGATGACCGATGGGTTTGGATACTTTTTAGTTTTACTTAAAAACCAGGGCTGGCCGGTTAGCTCATTTGGTTAGAGCATGGTGCTGATAAAACGAAAGTCTAAGGCTTCAGACCCCTGTACCGGCCAGCTGCCAAAATTAAAAACCAAAAAATTTTTTTAATTCAAACAGAAAAGTTTACTAAAGAATCTTGAATTCTGTAATAACTGGCTGATTTTTTTAAAGTTTTGCTTATAGAACATTTAAACCGGTATACATATTGCAAATTGAAGTATGTTATGTAAATTTCACGAAAGTAGAACTTTGTTAAATTTGGCCTAATATATTAAGAAGTTAGATTTTGTTTAAAGTTCGTGTTACCCATGCATCTATTAGTACACCTGATGTACAGATATACTTTATGTTTTTTGGAGCATTAAAGTAGTCAGATGTTATCTGCTCCGCAGCCTAATTTAGATACAATTGGTCTTAGGCCCAGTGCTAACCAAATTCTTCTGAAATTACCCTTTCTGTTTTCTTTGGATGCTAATTTATTGACATTTTCATAACCTAGTGTTAGCACTAGTGGCAACAAAGAGTTGGACACAAATGTGCTATCAGTGTGACTTTGATATGGTGATGTTGTGAGGTTAATGGATTTTGTGACCTCATTTATCAACCAAAATTCAGCCAAGGTGGCTAAATGTTCACATATCCAAAGTGAGATATCAGATTTGTTTTCAGAAAAGGGGAAAAGGTTGTGACTTTTTTTTTTTAATCCCCCAGAGGAAATCAGACTACATAGTTCCAAATATTCTCAAGAAAATCATTAGCCTACAAGTAGTGGAGTTAAAGTTTGTCATATTCCAATCATCAGTTTTCAGAAGTAAATGATAACTTCTGTACCTCTAACTACAATGCATCGTATAATAAATATTCTTTTAAATGATGAAAACAGTATATTTGAACTCTGGAACTGAGTCCTCCTATAATATCTTTACTTATGTGTCTTATTTACTTTTTTTCAAGATTTAGGATAGGTAAGTTGTTATCTAAGGTTAAAAAATGTATTCCTAATACTATAGTTTCTAGTATATGTTTGCAGGTAGAGAAAATTAGTTTCCTTGTCACTTTTTTTTTTTTTTGAGATTGATTATCAAAAACAGACTTTAAGTGTTTAAAAGGATTTAAAGTTCAGCTGCTCCAAATCTCTTTCCCTCCTGCATTCATCATAATCTTTTTAATTATTGATTGTCTGATGCCAGGTTATTACTTTTTTATTTTTTCCTTTTTGTCTTTTTTTTTACTGACCGGCAACGGGATCGCAACCCTCGGTGTTGCGCCCGCTCCGTGCTCAGCCAGTGAGCGGGAACCGGTCTCCACATGGGATCCGAACCCTCCGCGGGAGCGCCGCCGCACTCCCAAGCAGCACACTCTCCAGTGCGCCACCGGGCCGGCCCCAGGTTATTACTTTTTTTAAAAAAATTTATTGGAAAGAATAAAACATCAACACATTTATTGTGCAGTTGAGTGCTAAAGAATAAAAATAAATAGGCTGTGACAGGCTAACTTTATTAAAACATGTCATCTCTGCATTTAATCAGAAAGAAAGAAAGAAAACAACTTGATTTTACCACAGCCTTATGTTCCATGACTTCAGAGATAATTTCAAATTGAAGTATAATCAGAGCTTGACAGCATGTTTGAAAGGACTGAGATTGAGTTTGGCTAGAGATCATCTGAATTTCTATTTATCTGCTATAAATGGGGATTGTAGCTACCTCGCCTCATGAAGTTTTAAAGGATAAGGTGTGGTACTAAGATTGAAAATTCTTGACTGTTGAGTATGTCCATGAAAATGTGAATTGTATTATATACCCTAAATCCATGTGAAATTCTTTACTATTTGTTACAGTCCATTTTTAGAAATTGTTCATTTGCTGGCTGGCCGGCCTGGTGGCGCACTGCTACAGTGCGCCGCTTGGGAGCGCGGTGGTGCTCCCGCCGAGGGTTCGGATCCCACATACAGACTGGTTCCCACTCACTGGCTGAGCGAGGTGCGGGCACGACACCGAGGGTTGCGATCCCGTTGCCGGTCCCAGTCCAGTACAGGCGCGACACTGAGGGTTGCAATCCGTTGCCGGACACGAAAAAAGACAAAAAGGAAAAAAAAAAAAAAAAAAAGAAAGAAAGAAATTGTTCATTTGCAAATAGATACTCTATAGTAAGAGACAGTATAAAAGTTAGGCAAGGCTTCATTGTTATTATTGCTCTCTGCCAGAAATTAAAGCAGTGATTTGCAGATTCTTGGATGACAGTTGAAATTGTAACTAGGAAGGTACTTATTCAGTTAACAAATAGGTATAGGCGACTTGCTTTGTGTAAGACATATACTGGATCTGTCATTATTGTATCAATGACCTAAAAAGAAATTGAGACCAAATACATATAGCAAGGATTTATTGAGCTAATATGATGATTGCAACCAGGGAGATGTGTAGGTCAGGTTGCCCTGAGAAATGCTCTCTGAAGGGCCGGCCCGGTGGCGCACTGCTACAGTGCGCCGCTTGGGAAGCGCGGCGGCGCTCCTGCCGAGGGTTCGGATCCCATGTGCAGACCGGCGGCTCACTGGCTGAGCGAGGAGCGGGGGCAACGCCGAGGGTTGCGATCCCGTTGCCGGTCCCGGTCCGGTACGGGGGCGACACTGAGGGTTGCGATCCGTTGCCGGTCACAAAAAAAGACAAAAAGACAAAAAAAAAAAAGAAATGCTCTCTGAAGAGGGCCAACAGAGCTTAGCATTTTATTACCCCACTTAATTACTTCGTCAAGTTGTCTATTGGCTGTACATGACTATAGATTTGGAATCGTTACTAGGTTACATCCTAAATTCAGGGATCTAGAACGTGGGTCATAAGAAGCATTCCAGGTTATTTTATGGCTTTCCGGTACCATCTTTTCTGCTTTAAAGAAAAAATGGTCTTATAATGTTTTCCAGGACGGGTGGACATGATTACTGACTTAGCCCAAATCTCCCAAAGCACTATAATTTAGCTGACCCGGTCAGAGCAGATTTTTTGTTTACCAGTATCTACAAGACAAAGACTGACCATAAACTTCCGAGCTGATTCAGTGGGGAGTTAAATAACTTGCTGAAGCTTTCATTGCTGTTAAATTCAAACATAAAGTAGACAGATTCTAAAGCCAGTGCGCTTAACCACTGCCTTTCCATATTGCCCTTTTTTTGGTTTTGTTTGAATTAATAAACTTTTTTTTTTTTAACAGTTACAGGTTTAAAGAAAAATTGAGCAGAAAATACAGGGTTCCCATGTAACTCTCCCTGCCTCCCCAACCCCAGTTTCCCCTATAATTAACATCTTGCATTGATATGGTACATTTGTTACAATTGATGAGCCAATATGAATACATTGTTATTGACCAAAATACATTGTTTACCTCAGGGTTCACTCTGTTGTAAATTCTATGGGTTTTGACAAATGTACAATGACATTTATCCACCGTTAATTAGAATGGGCACATAGATCGTTTAAATTTTAGTCAAATGATCTTATGATTTTTGAGATTTTTGTAATACTTAGAAAACCCTTTCCAAATCCTAATTCTAAAAAAAATTACGTGTTTTCCTCATAATATTTTTGTATGTGACTGTAAATGTGCTTTTTTTTATAACAGCTTTATTGAGATGTAAGTCACATACCATTGCAATTTATGCTATTTAAGATTCAGTGGTTTTTAGCATATTCACAGAGTTGTGTAGTCATCACTACAATCTACTTTAGAACATTTTCATCATCCGCAAAAGAAACCCCATACGTATGAACAGTCACTCACCAACCTCTCCAGCCATATACTACAACTAATCTACTTTCTATCTCTATAGATTAGTCTATTCTGGATATTTCATGTACATAAATTCATATATGTTCTTTTTTTGCAACTGGCTTCTTTCACATAATATATTGTTTTCAAGGTTCATCCATGTTGTAGCATGTGTCAGTACTTAATTTCTTTTTCTTGCTGAATAATATTTCATCTTATGGAGGTATCACTTTTTATTTATTCATTAATTGATGGGTATTTGGGTTGTTTACACTTTGGGGCTGTTAGGAATAAATCAGTTATGAGCATTCATGTACAAGTTTTTGCATGGATGTATGTTTTTATTTATCTTAGATATATACCTAGGAGTAGGTCATATGAAAACTCTATGTTTAACGTTTTTGAGGAACTGCCAGACTGTTTTCCAAAGCTGTTGCACCATTTTTTTAAATTTGAATTTATCAATATACAATGTAGTTGATTTTCGTGTCCCTTTACCAAATACTGCACCGTTTTACATTCCCACCAGCAGTGCATTAGGGTTCCAAATTTTCTACATCCTTGCCAACATTTCTTGTTATCTGTCTTCTTGGTTATAGCCAACCTAGTGGATGTAAGTATCCCATTGTGGTTATGATTTGCATTTCCCTGACTGCTGATGTTGTTGAGTATCTTTTCATGTGCTTATTGACCATTTGTATATCTTCTTTGGAGAAATGTCTATTCAGATCCTTTGCCAGCTTTTTAATTGGATTATTTGGTTTTTTTATTATAAGACATGAGTTCTTTATATATTCTAGATATAAGTTCCTTATCATACATATGAAAAACTGTTAATTAAACTATAGACTATTCAGATTTTCTTGTTCTGTTCCAAGATTCACTCCAGGGCACAACATAGCTTTTAGTTGTCTTATCTCCTTTGTCTACTTCAATGTGACAGTTCCTCTGTCTTTTCTTATCCCTCTTGACCTTGACATTTTTGATGTGTACTGGTCAGGCTTTTGTGGAATGCTTCTCAATATGAGTTTGTCTGATGATTGGTTATGGTTAGACTGAGGTAAAAGAGATGTTGTACCACAGAGGTGAAGAACCTTCTCGTTGCATCGTATGAGCAGGTATGTAATATCAGTATGTCTTATTGCTGATAATGTTAAACTTGATCACTTGGCTAAAGTGGTCTGCCATATTTCTCTATTGTAAAGTTAATATTTTTTCTTTCCATGCTCTACTTTTAGAAGCTAGTCAATAAGTTAAGACCAGACTGAAAAGGAGAAGAATCAAGGAATTTGTGGATATGTCACCATAATCTTTTATACTTTGAATTTCTCTGTTAAAATTTTCAGCAAATGGAATTATTTTGAAATAAGGAGCAGAGTATACTTTTTCCAAATGGAAAAATACCAAATCCCTATGTGTATTCTATGGGGGTACTTCAAAAGGGTGGTGGGAAAATAGAATTAAGAGACAATACAAATTCTTCCATGAACTTTTTGAAGTACTCTTGTATTTCTCAACTCTTTATTCTGTTTCTCTTGTTATTCTATCCCTTATACTATAATAGACTTCTAGTTACAGTTATCGCTTAATGATGGGGATACGTCCTGAGACTGTTAGGTGATTTCATCATTGTGCAAACATCCTGGAGTGTACTTACACAAACCTAGATAGTATAGCCTACTACACACCTAAGCTATATGGTATAGCCTATTTGCTCCTAGGCTACAAACCTGTGCAGCAGGTTACTGTATTGAATACTGTGGGCAATTGTAACACAAAAGTATTTGTGTACCTAAATCTATCTAAACACAGAAAAGGTACAGTAAAAATGTGGTATAAAAGGTTAAAAAAAAAACAAAAATAACCACGGTGCACCCATTTAGGGCACTTACCGTGAATGGAGCTTGCAGGACTGGAAGTTGCTCTGGGTGAGTGAGTGGTGAGTGAATGTAAAATTAGTAATATGTAAATATGCTACATATTACTAATCAGTGAGTGAGTGGTGAGTGAATGTGAAGGCCCAGGACATACTGTACACTGCTGTAGACTTTATAAACCCTGTACACTTAGACTCCACTAAATTTATAAAAAACTAAAGTAATTGCACTATGATGTCACTAGATGATAGGAATTTTTTACTTCATTATAATCTTATAAGGCTATCATCATATATGCAGTCCATCATTGACTGAAACATATGAGGTGCATTACTGTATTATATAGTTTCAAATATAAACTTTTATATCTATCAGGGCTAGTACCATGGGAGGATTTTCTGTCCTTTTTTTTATAATAGGAAAGACTATCAAGGAGAACAGAGGCAGAGAAGGGAGTCAGAAATTCAAGATACAGGAAGAAGGGAGATCAGATGGAGGAATTTTTCTAAGAACACAGGAGAGATAAGCCTCATCATTCAAGTAAAAGAATTAACCTTAGTGGGGAGAAAAGACATCTCTTCGGTTATAATCAGAGAGAATGAACAAAATACAGGTACAAATAGAGATTATATTAGAGGTTGTTGCCAAAGAATTGAGAGAGTTCCTGTCTAATTGCTTCTGTCTTTATGAGGTTTGATGCTAGGGTAACTGCACCAGGTAAGGGAAAGAGGAGGTGGAGTCGAGGTTTTGAGGACAATTGAGAAGGTTTAATGAACATTTTTACAGATAAATCTTTGCATACTTCTGTTTATTTCCATAAAATACTGTTTGCTAACTCAAAATATATATACATTTTTTTGTGACTCTCAGAAAATACTGCCATATGGGTAGGTCAACTTAAAATTTTAAACTTTAAAACAACTTGAAAAAGAAGCTGACCATAAAACCCAGTTTACCGTTGGCCCAATATAATCATTAGTACTGCCCTGTTTTACTCTCAAAAGTGTCCAGTTTGAACGACTAATCATATTGTCATCCTATTTATAGGTTAAGCCTGACATGAGCTAAATCAAGTAAATTTATTAAATAGTTATAAGGTATTTAAGATTTGAAAACATTGCTTTATAAGAAAAAGCTAACTGAATTGTTCATCTAGGAAATAATACAGTTTGTTTCAATTTATATGACTTATTGAGTATGATCATGGAGTTTATATGTTTTTTCAATCTACTCCTAAGGAAAACTAATTGAAAAAAGATAATAATGTTCATAATTTTTGTGCAGCATATCAGTGCTTTCATGCCTTAAAAATTAAGAAAAATTATCTACCTCTGTATGCTACAAGATGGTCTTCAACTTCTGTTGTACCTCGAATTACTACCCACTATACTGTTTACCCCCGAGATAAGGACAAGCGGTGGGAAGGTAAGTAATAATTGTGTAAAATATGAGATTCTTCTAGATACTTCATATTATTTTGTGGAGGGGTACATTATATTTTTTATGATAGTTTAAACACATTTAATATGTTATGGCTTTACCAAATATGTTACATATTACTATTTAGATAAGCAAATATTTGTTAAATTTATAATAATAAATCTCAAAGCCAAAAGTTGGTTAATGGGAGCTAAAATAAGATATAACCTGGAGCAGAACCTAAGAAAACATCAAACTAATACAATAATATACTTAATGTAATTACTGTGCAAAGCACAGGGAGAATTTTTATAAATAATGCTCTAACGTATAGAGGATATTTTTAAACCAGCATGTGATTTATTACACGAATATCAGGTCATATTAATTCCAGAATTTTTGTTTATTTTTAACATTTTTTTTTCCTCCCAGGAGTGAACATGGAGAGGTTTGCAGAAGAAGCAGATGTAGTAATAGTTGGCGCAGGCCCTGCAGGGCTCTCTGCTGCTGTTCGGCTAAAGCAGTTGGCTGCTAAACATGAAAAGGACATTCGTGTGTGTCTAGTGGAAAAGGCTGCTCAAATAGGAGCTCATACTCTCTCAGGGGCTTGCCTTGATCCAGGTGCTTTTAAAGAACTCTTCCCAGACTGGAAGGAGAAGGGGGTATGAAAAATTGTTTTTTATACAAACACTAATCTTTATTACATCATTATTTCCAAATTAATGGAATATAGGGAACCTTTTCCATGTAATTCTATCACTTAGGGAATAATTTTATATATATATTATTTTTTTTATTTGAAAAGAGCAAAAAAGATTGAATCTTAACAGATAGAGTTATAATTTAAGATATTAACTCATATTTTTATATAATGTCATCTACATATTGTATTTATGTACTAGATTTATGAGAAGGCATAATCTTGAGAAAACCTTTGAATATTTATACCAAATGAAATACAGCATTTTTTATTTCGAGAGTATTTTTTAACTTGTTCTGTAGGTATTTGTATCATGGGTTTTTTTGTTTTTATTGCAGAGTGAGGGGTTGGATGGAGGTGGGAGTGGAGGGCAGGGCTGGCCTACAGCTGGCTCCTTCACTGGTCTCGTTGCAGAGGGTGGGGGGTGTAGCTGAGGCCCAGAGGCCACCCCCTACTCTGGCTTGAGAGTCTGGGGATTTTCTGGCGACGGCTCGGTTGTTGCTGGGCTGGAGGTGAACATCAGCGGGTGTGGCTGAGACGCTCAGCACCCACACCCCAGCTCGGGAGACTGGGGGACTGCCATCGGTGGCTCAGTCATCTCTGGGCTGGATGCAGACATCAGGGTGGCATGGCTAAGGCCCGTGGGCCCCCTCACCCCAGCTCAGGAGCCCAGGAGGTTTCCAGCCCTTCTGGGGTTTGTAGGTCTTTTTGGTGGTATTAGACATTTACTGGTCTACAATATCAGAAATTTGTCTCTGATCTGTGGGTTATTTGTGTTTTCTTTCAGTTATGTGTTGGATTATTAGCTACCCCCACCACATAAACTCCACACTGGAACAATTCGTCATCCTTTGCTTACTTCTAAAATGGGGGAACTTCTTGTGGGAATGAGTCCTGTGGTTGAGCTAAATTGCTGCTTTGCTGCTGATTCTCTGGGAAGGATTTTTGTGCAGCTCAGGTTTTAATTGTTGACCTTTTAAGCACTGTCTGGTCTTGTGAGGTCCGATACACCTGTCTTATGTGGAAACTCTGGGCTGGGCCTGAGTCCTTTTAGCAAACTTCACCTCCTGCAGTTCTATATTTCTGACTAGTCTCCACTGAGTGGGCCTGTGCTGATTGGGGGGCAGATCAGCTGTCCATGCTGTGTCCCAGTTTTCCCCCAGTAGACCAGTTTCCCCCACCCCCTGTATTCCAAACACTTCCCATGGGGCAGGCCATGCGCCCGTCCTTTGCAGTGACTCACCAGCCTTTGAGTAGCTACTTTTTTCAGTTGTCTGTGGCCCCTTGCTCCTGTATGGGTCCACAGAAACCCTGTCAGTGGTCTTGCTGGCCTAGGAGCCATCAAGGCCTTCCTCTCCTCTGCAGTCTCCAAGCAACTTCACACAAGGGGCACAGCTGTGGATTTTGCCGGCTCTTGTTCTGTGTGCTCAACAGGGCCAGCCTTGAAATGACTGTCTCTCGAAACAGTCAAAGCGGCCCCTTCGTTCTTTCATTGTGGCTTCTCCCACCTTCATGAACTCTGTAGTTCTCTACTCCTCTTCCCCTGAGCTCTAGCGGCCCCAGCTTGGTGGTCTTTGCTTTTTAATAGTTGTAAATTGGTCGATTGTGGGAGAGAGTGACACTGGGGGCCATCTATTCTGCCATCTTGATTCTCTCTGTATCTTTGTTTTTAATAAAGTGTTATATAAAATTTTCTGGGACAATGCAATATCTAAAGTCAAAAAGGATAATCTAATTTTCTTAAAAAATTAGAAAAATTTTTCTAAAAAAAGATTAATTAATAGGACCACCCATAAACTAAGCAGAAAAGCTACGGGTACAATATGCAGAGGACCAAGTGCTAGTTTTATGGCCTTCAGAATTTGTATGAACTTGGTTAAAATCTCATTCTCTCAGTATTTTCTTCTGTAAGGTGGGTTATATGTGTCCTACCTCCAAAGTTAGAATATTCAGTGTCTATGAATATACTTGGTAAAGGTCTAAAAATTATATAATTATCATCTGTATTTTTTCCATGTGGAGTAAATTGAATTCCAGAAATTTATTTATGCTCTTTTTAAAATATCAAGTTCCTTTAAACTAGAAATACTTTAATCATGCCTAATTAAATTTCTGTTCTCAATATTTTATCAGAAACAGATATCATTGAATTATTATTCCCATAATATCAATTCTAATATGAAACATCTTAATAAAGTTCATGAACAATGTGTATGAGGGAAAAACTATGCCTGAATTTCAAAAATTTTTTGGTACCAGAAGAAACTCATACTGACTTGTTATAAGATGTCTCAACAGGATCTAGTTTGAAGCACTAAAAAAGATAAGACATTAGTTTGGAAGGATCCCCTATAAGAGCAACATAAATTCTCCTAAAATTGAAGCAAGAACACACGTAAAATTGATGGTGACACATGGGTGGAAGAATGGTGAAATAATTGATGCTTTACAAAAGTTTATGGGGATAGTGCCCCCAAAGAAATCAGTGGTTTACAAGTGGATAACTCATTTTAAGAAGGGATGAGATGATCTCAAAGATGAAGCCATCAGTGGCAGACAATCTAAATTCATTTGTGAGGAAAAAATCAATCAGAAACAATAGCCAACACCATAGACATATCAGTTGGTTCATCCTATAGAATTCTGACTGAAAAATTACAGTTGAGCAGACTTTCTGCTTGGTGGGTGCAAAAACTTGTGCCCAGACCAGCTGCAGACGAAAGCAGAGCTTTCAGTGGAAATTTTAAACAAGTGAGATCAAGATCCTTAAGCATTGCTTCAATGATTGTAGCAGGAGGTGAAACATGACTTTCCCAGTACCATCCTGAAGACAAAGCTCATCAAAGCAATGGCTACCAAGAGGTGGTGTAGCCCAGTCACAGCAAAAGCAGACCAGTCGGGAGCATAGGTCATGGTAACAGTTTTTTGGGATGCTAAAAGCGTTTTGCTTGCTGACTTTCTGGAGGGCCAGAGAATAATAACTTCAGCTTATTATAGAGTGTTTTCAAAAAGTTAGCCAAAGCTTTCGCAGAAAAATGCCTGGGAGAGCTTCACCAGAGAGTCCTTCTCCACCACAACAGTGCTCCTGCTCAATCCTCTCATCAGATAGGGCAGTTTTGTGAGACTTTCAATGAGAAATCATTAGGTAACCTTACAGCCCTGATTTGGCTCTTTCTGACTTCTTTTTGTTTTCTAAGCTTAAAAAAATCTTTAAAGGGCACCCATTTTTCTTCAGTTAATAATGTGAAAAGACTGCATTAACATGGTTAAATTCCCAAGACCCTCAGTTCCTTAGGGATGGACTAAATGTCTGGTATCGTTACTTACAAAAGTGTTTTGAACTTGGTGGAGCTTATGCTGAGAAATAAAGTTTATAATTTTTATTTTCATCTTTTAATAACATTTTTCATGAATATTTTAAAGTCCCCTTGTAGAAAGAAAACATTTTTCATATCAAAGGCCTTTATGGCTTTGGCACTCGCTTACATATATATAACTGGCAGGAAAAATTTATTGCATGTATATTAAGTGTCTTCATCCAAAAGAAAAATAAAACTTATCTTTTCAACAATCAGGAAGTTTCAACTTGGAGTCAAGTGCCAAGGCTAAACTCCTACTGACACAGGGACACACGCTGTTCACATTTCAAAGATGTCTCCAAGGCTCCCAAGAAAGACATTTTGGGGATGCGAAACTGGCAAGAGGCTTATACATCTCAAAGAGACAGAGAAAGGATTTACATTTACAAGTTTTCTAAAGGAAATGGGTAAAGAAAAGTGAGGGGGATTTCCCTTTTCCTTTTGTCTCCATAGTAACACTAAAAGCGTTTTGTATTTATATTTACCCTTACAAATATGAACTAGAACCTCGTTCTTTCCTCTTTTGTTTCTAGGCTCCACTTAACACTCCTGTAACAGAAGACAGATTTGGAATTTTAACAGAGAAATATAGAATTCCTGTGCCAATTCTTCCAGGTAAGGTATGACAAATACTCGTAGAACAACGGAATTCTACAGCTGAAAGGAACTACATTTCATCTCGTGAAATTCCGCCTTTTACAGATGAGAAAACTGAGGTCCAGAGATTTGAAGGATTTACCCAAAGATACAGCTAGCTGGTAGGAAAGCAGTCTAGAACCCAGTTCTTTTGTCTTCCAGTCTAGAAGAATTGAGGTAGCCTTATAAGCCAACCAGGAATTTTTAATTTGATGCTTTAATGTTGTTTTTAATTTAATAAAGTAAAACTCTAGACCAAAATTATAGAAAATAAGTTGAAAGCATGACCATCAAGATAATGTATACGTTTATGCAGAAATACACAATGATTAGAATTTTTTAATTATTTATTATTTGAGATATTAACAAAAAGTCAGATTTATAAATTAAGCATTTATTTTAGGTCTTCCGATGAATAATCACAGCAATTACATTGTACGCTTGGGACATTTAGTGAGCTGGATGGGAGAACAAGCAGAAGCCCTTGGTGTTGAAGTATATCCTGGTTATGCTGCTGCTGAGGTTTGTGTAGTTTTGTTTTCTTTTTAGTATTTATGGAAGTAATCTCTTAGAAAAGCCATAGAATTGTAAAATTGCAAGTTTAGAAGGCACCTTAAAAAGATCTATTCCAAACAGTACTTGAATTCCTTATATTGTACCCTCATAAGTGATTTTCCAAGTTATGATTAAACACCATAAAGGATGAAAAATTCTCTCTGATTTGTGGACTGTTGGTAATTTCTCTCTTATATTCAACTGAAATTATCTACTGTTTTTATAGTGTACAGAACAAATTTATGCCCTCCTCCAAGGACAACTTTCTGATTATAATTATGCCCTGCTCTCTCTTCTTTCACACCTTTACTCTGGAGTTTTCTTTGTTTAGTTTTTGTTTTTCTCAGTGGCTGGCTGGTACAGGGATCTGAATCCTTGACGTTGGTGCTGTCAGCACCATTCTCTAATAAAGTGAGCTAACCAGCCAGCCCTGGACATTTTCCTTTCTCAGTGTAGGGGCAGAAAGGTGTAACGTCTTTCCTCACCCATCATAAGGGTCACGGAAGACACTGCTATAAGGAAAGACAGGTTAACGAGAGAAAAGCATAACAAATTTATTTTGTTCAAGTTTTACATAACAGGGGAGCCATCAGAAATGAAGACCCCAAAGACCCAGGGAAAACTATGTATTTTTAAGCTTATGTTCCATGAAGAACGGGCAAGCATATACAAATGTGATTGGACAAACGGGTACGAACTCATGTTAATACACTGAGGGGGCAAACCCAGCAAGGCCCGTCTGCTCACGATCTTCTTGACCTCTCTGTACAGCATTCCTTCTTACTAGGTATGGGGCAAGTCCCCTCTGTTATTAGGGTCTTGAAGGGGAAAGGGAGAGAGTAACCTTTTTAGGTTTTATGGCTTGCTTTGAATAGAGGAGTTCTAATTTCCATGACCCACCTTGGGGAAGAGGAATTCTGGTTTCTGTGACTTGCTTTGGGGGAGACAGGGGGGCAGGAGAAAAAAGGAAGGAAGAAAGTCAGAAAGACCTTGCTTCTGAGGTCTTTCCAATTTTCTTCAGTTCAAAGTATTCAGCATCTGCCAAGAAATTAATATCCATGATATACAAGGAACTTAAACAACTCAGGAGTAAAAAAACAAATAATCAGATTTTAAAATGGACAAATGAGCTGAATAGACATTTCTCAAAAGAAGACATACAGGTGGCCATAGGTATATGAAAAAAATGCTCAACATCATTAATCATCAGAAAATTGTAAATCAAAACTACATTGAGATATCATGTCGCCCCAATTAGACTGGCTATTATCAAAAAGACAGAGAATAACAAATGCTGAGGAGGATACAGAGAAAGGGGAACACTTATACACTGTTGGTAGGACTGTAAATTAGTACAGCCATTATGAAAAACAGTATGGAGGTTTCTCAGACAACCACAGATAGAACTGCCATATGATCCAGCAATCCCACCACTGGGTATATACCCAAAGGAATGGAAATCATCATGTCAAAAGGACATCTGCACTCTCACGTTTAATGTAGCTCTATTCACAATAGCCTAGATATGGAACCAACCTAAATGTTCATCAACGGATGATTGGATAAAGAAAATGTAGTATATGTACACAATGGAATACTACTCAGCCATAAAAAAGAATGAAAAAATTCTGCCATTTGTAGTAGCATGGATGGGCTTGGAGAAAATTATGTTAAGTGAAGTAAGCCAGACACAAAAAGAGAAATACCACATGGTGTCACTCATAAGTGGAAGATATAAATAAATAAATAAATGAATGAATGAATGAATGAATGAATACATACCACATGGTCTCACTCCTAAGTGGGAGGTATAAATTAATTTATTTATTAAACAAACAAAAGTTGAACTTTCAGAAGGAAAGAGCAGAACTGTGGTTAATAAAGGTGAGGAAGGGGGAGAGGAGATAGTGAGGTTGGTTAAGGGACACAAAACAGCTAAATAGGAAAAATAAGTTCTATTGATGTACAGTCAAGCTAAGCATCTATAATTAATAATAATTTGCTGCATGTTATCAAATGTCTAGAAAAGAGGTCTAACGTCCTCATCACAAAGTTTTATGGTGATGTGTTTGCTAATTACCCTGATTTAGTCCTCACAGGTTGTATAAATGTATTGAAATATAACTCTGTACCCCACAAATATGTATAATCAATACATTTCAATTTTTAAAAAAGTACTCAGCATGCCAAGGTGCCATACTTTGGGGTATCTTGTTTTGAGCCCCAACACTGGGCTAAATATTCTCAGTTCTTTCAACCATCATGTTACACAATTTGAGTTCCTTCAGTATTCTTGTTGCCCTTTTCTGAATGCATTTTCTTTTTATATCCCTGTATGGTAGCACCCAGAATGAATAAAATTCTTCAAACCTAGTGTAGTACAAGGCTGTTATCCTCTTCATTCTAGAAACTGTTCTTCCATTAGTTCCCCTGAAGTAGTAACTTTTTTAGCTGCCATATCTCACTGTTCATTCTCATTATGTATTATTGGGAAAATTATTAAAAGCAAAATCTATTGGCAATCCAGAAAAATTCTCTACACAAATTATAAAAAGAGTGAAACTTTTATTGTTGAATGAGCATTAAACCAAGACTGCAATGCATGTCACAGACCAAGACAGAAATCTCACCCTTTTAAATAACCAGGAAGGTACAATCCATTACATACATTTAATTGTCTTTACCCAAAAGAAAAATAAAACATCTTTTTTTGACAAACAGGAATGTACAGCTTGGAGCCAACCACCTAGCCCCAACTCCCACAGAAGACAAGAAGACAGGACCACAACCTCCTTGATGTTCATATTTCAAAGGGATTGCTCCAAAGTCCCCAAGAAAGACATTCCTAGGATGCAAAACTGGCAAGAGGCTTATTTAGCTTGTAGAAAGGTTCCCATATATTTCAGAGAGACAGAGAAAGGATTTATGGTTAGACGTTTGCTAAAGGAAATGCTAAAAGAAAAGTGAGGGGTGGGGGGAAGTTCTCTTGTTTTGGGCACCAAAGAAAATTCAAATTTTTTTAGATTTATTTTTACCCTTACAGTATGTAAGTCAAATAAAACATAGGTCCCTGTGTTATACTTGCTGCTGCATATTTCTGTTTTCCCAGCCCATACATATGCATTTGGTTTTTTGGACCCAGGAGTAGGATTTTGCATTTCTTGTTGTTAATTCTTTACTGTGATCAGTGTCAAAAATCACACATAGGTGGTTTATGGAATCTGTGATTTTCATTTTTTAGTACACACACATACTTACAGTCTCTTGTACCTCTCCACTTTTCCTCAGTTCCTTAATGATCTTCAACAATAGATTTCTGATCTATTTACCAGTTTTGGGTTTTTTGTTTTGTGGTGGGTTTTGTTTGTTTGTTTGTTTGTTTGTTTTTGATTTTGTGGTTTTCTGAGCCAGACTTCAGTCCATAGCCACATTTTACTGTTGATTTGTTTTCAGGGTATCAAATAAAACCTTTATATCTTTTTTTCCCCCATCTCTATTGCTGCTCATTCTTGTTCTACCTCTCCATTCCCATGCTTGCTTATAATCTGTTGTGTGATTCCAGTGTACATTTTGTACTTTTCCATTCAAAGAGCATTTTCCTCCAGAGAGGAAACAGAAACCAAGTGAGGGTTACAGAGTATTGCTGTTTCTCATCTTCAGAATTATGCTTTTGAACTATTTTCCCCCTTCCTTCTTGCTCCAAAAATAATCTTTAATCACTTTTGGGCTGTCTTCAGCCTCTCTCTGTTTTGTTTTCTTTGTTTTTTGTTTTTTTATTTCTTAGCTCATTTGGAATATAAGATTTCCTAACACTGTTTCTTTCTCTCCCCACCTTCATGTTCTTCATTTGTTATAGGCCCTGATTTCAGACACTTGACACATAATTTGATACCTGAAAAGAGCTTCTTGCTTAATCTTACTGGTTTCTCTAGTAACCTCTCTAGTAGCGTCTCCCTTTTCTTTCTCATCAAGGTTGTGGCATCATTTTCATTTCCAACTGTCTGAGCTGTGTTCTTTTATACTTTATAAGGGAGAACCTTAATAGCATGTCTCTTTTTTTGCTTGAACACTTGAAGACCTGTATTTCTATAGTCTAGAGAACATGTTCACTTTCTGAGAAATCTAAGACTATTTACTGTTTCTTTTCAAGGTTATTATGCATCCTAAGGTGAAAATAAATTTGTTTTTATCTTTTCAGGTACTTTTTCATGAAGATGGTAGTGTGAAAGGAATTGCCACTAATGACGTAGGGATACAAAAGGATGGTGCACCAAAGGTAAACCATTTAATAGTTATGTACTTAAAAAAAAGTGACAAATGGAAAAGAAAGAACCAACTTAAACTTAGGAGTTTAGGTCTTGCTACAAACTTCACATTAATTATTATTTAATGTGGCTTTTATTTTTTTTTTCCTTTTTTTGTGTCCGGCAACGGATCGCAACCCTCAGTGTCGCGCCCGTACCGGACCGGGACCGGCAACGGGATCGCAACCCTTGGTGTTGCGCCCGCACCTCGCTCAGCCAGTGAGCGGGAACCGGTCTGTATGTGGGATCCGAACCCTCGGCGGGAGTGCCGCCGCGCTCTCAAGCGGCGCACTGTAGCAGTGCGCCACCGGGCCGGCCCTTAATGTGGCTTTTAGAATATTATTATAATGAGAGAAAAATATGGAAAAATTGTTTAAAAATATAGAAGCAGCTTTGAGCTAAACATGATTTAGGTAAGTAGATATAACATGTTTAAGAATAATTTTTTAAAAAGATAAAAACATGACTCATACAAATATAAAACAAACCCATGTCAAAGATTTTATTTCACTCAGTTAATGAGGGAATCAGGTGTTAACAACCAGTTGAAGGAGAATTCAAACATTCATACATACATAGGTCATCAATCAACTGCATTGCCACCTCCATAGTTTTCATTTCTATGGATAAGAATCATTTGCATAACTATCAGTAGGTAATACTGATAGACTTCAACCTGATTTTAATGTGTTTTGGTAGATGTAAAACTTATTGCCTTCCTCTCATTCAAAATATAAGCCTGGATGGTTTTCAGGTTTTTACAGTTTGTGTTTTTGAATCTGAGAAAGAAAGCATTTAGAACATAGAGCTCTCACTCAACAGGTGCCTTGGAAAAGACAAGGAAAAAATACCTTTCTTTCCTATTGTATTAGTCAGGGTTCTCCAGAGAGACAGAATCAATAGGATATGTTATAAATATATGAGAGGGAATTTAGTAGGGGAATTAGCTCACACAGTTGTGAAGAAAAGTCCCACGATAGTCCATCTGCAAACTGGATACCTATACTGTGGTTCAGTCTTAAGTCCAAAGGCCCCAAAACCAGGAAGCCGATGGCATCCTTGGTATAAGTCCTGGAACCCAAAAGTTGAAGAATCTCGAGCTCTGATGTCCAAGGACAGGAGAGAAGAGTGTATCCCAGCTCCAGCAGATAAGAAAAACAGATTCACCTTTTTTTCATTTTTTTTGTTCTCTTTTGGCCCCTAGCGGATTGGATGGTTCCCATCCACACTGAGGGTGGGTCTTTCCCACTCAGTCCACTCAGACTCTCATACTAAGCTCTGCTGGACACACCTAAAAAGATGGCTTTACCAGGTTTCTCAGCATTCCTTAATCTAATCAAGTTGACACCTAAAATTAACCTTTAAACCTATAATAAGAACAAAATACAGATTAACAACTCAATAAATTACCTTGTCTAGTCATGTTTATTTGTTTATTATCTAATTTCCCAACTAGATTAAAAGCGCCACTAGGACAGAAATCATGGAGGGTTACTCCAGTGCCTGGCGTGGTACCAGATACATATTAGGTCTTCAGTAAATATTTGTTGACTGGTACTTTATCCTTTCTGCCATTCTTGAACAGAGTTAGGAATCTAGTCTGGAGTCTCCTCCAGTAGATCTGCCTGTCTCTCACTATTTCCTGCTTAGAAAGCAAGTGACAAAGCTCTCAAGAGTCTTACCTATTTCAGGGCTTCTCCAGTGGCTTAACTGGCTACAGCAGAATCATGTGAGGTCTTGGGGCTCATCATTTCCTGCAGCAGGTCTGAAGCAGAAGCCCCCAGGGATTCTGATCCATAGCCAGGTTTGCAAACAGCTGTTATATGACTCTCATAATGATAAAAGAATGCTGGCTTTCCTATACTATGGTTATTATTTTCTGTATTTTGATAAGTTAATTATAAATTATGTTTTATTCTTTAAAAAAATTGGCGGGGGGCAATTGGCTGGTGGTACAGGTATCTAAACCCTTGACCTTGGTGTTACAACACCACACTCTAACCAACTAAGCTAACCAGCCAGCCCCTTTTAAAATTTTTGTATTTAATATTATAACAAAATTGAAGCACATAAATTCTACCATTTTGATACTTTATTTTTTGTGTGTTCTCATTTTTGTTCAAATAAGGTATTTTATGTTTTATGTTTTGTATTTGTAAAAACATTTATATTTGGTATATTGTATTTATACAGATATAAAAGCATAGAAGAATACAATGGAGTCTTAGTAACTTCAGTCCCCAAATCTAGGTTTTAAAAATAATTATTTTACAAGGATGCAAAGAAAGGGGAACTCTTATACATTGTTGGTAAGGTTTATTATTAGTACAGATGTTATGAAAAATAGTATGGAGGTCTGTCAAAACACTGCAAATAGAACTACCATACAATCCAGCAATATCACTATTGAGAATATATCCAAAGGAAAGGAAATCAACAAGTTGAAGGGACACCAGCATTCCCATGTTTATTATGGCTCTATTCATAATAGTCAAGATTTGGAACCAACCTGAGTGACTATCAGTGGATGACTGGATAAAGAAAATGTGATATGTACACAATGGAACACTACTTAGCCATAACAAAGAATAAAATTTTGCCATTTGTAGCAACATGGATGAGCTTGGAGAAAATTATGTTAAGTGAAATAAGCCAGACACAGAAAGAGAAACACCACACGTTCTCACTCATATATGGTGGCTGACAGAGTTGATCTCATGGAAGTACAGGACAGAAGAGTGGTTACTAGAGACTGGTAAGGGGAGCGGGGAGGGAGGGAAGAATAGGGAAAGGGTAATGTAGTGGATTGAATTATGTTCTCCCAAATTCACTGAAGCTAGAATTGTGTCCCCCAAGTTTTATATATTAGAAACTTAGTCACCACTGTGACTGTTAATAGGGTGGGAAATCCTATTATGGTAATTGAAAGGTGGAGCCTTGAAGAGGTGATTGGATTGTAGGACATGCAGTAGTGAATGGATTAAAAATGGTGGTCGGGGTGTGGTTCTGAGGGCTTTAAAAGAAGAGGAGAGTCTGTCTCTCTCTCTCTGCTTCCACCATCTTGCAATGTGAGACCCCTGGGCCACTGTGGCCACCTGCAGTTGGAATTTGGACTTCCCAGCTTCAGAAACTATAAGCATTAAATTTCAATTTTTTTATAAATCACCCAGTTTCAGGTATTTCGTTATAAGCAACAGAAACGGACTAATACAGGCAGTAAATGGATAAAAATTGTAGAGGGATAGAAAGAATAAGATCTAGTGTTCGGTAGCATTATAGGGACACTACAGTCAACAACAAATTATTTTCAGTAGCTAGTTGAGAGGATGTTGAATGTTCCCAACACAAAGAGGTGACAAATGTTTGAGGTGATGGATATGCTAAATGCCCTGATATGATCATTGCACACTGTATAAATGTACCCAAATATCATGTTGTACTCCATAAATATATACAATTATCATGGGTCTCAATTAATAAAAAATAAATTTAAAAGAAAAAAAATTTTCAGGGACAGAATTAGGTTTGAGGTTACCAGAAACTAAGGGGAAGGAATAATGAGAAGTTATTGCTTAATGAGCACCTAGTTTATGTTTAGGACGACGAAAAACTTTGGAAATAGATAGAGGTAGTGGTTGCATAGCATTGTGAGTGTAATTAATTCCACTCAGTTGTATGTTTAAAATGCTTAGGGCTGGCTGGTTAGCTCAGTTGTTTAGAGTGTGCTGCTGGTAACACCAAGGTCACGGGTTTGGATTCCCATACTGGCCAGCTGCAAAAAAAAAAAAAAAAATTGCTTTAAATGGCAATTCTTATATATATTCTACTGCACTTTAAAAAAATAATGATAAAATAATTATTTTAGTACCACAAGTTTGGAGTGGGGAAAATCAAATTTTCTGTTTACTCTGTTGTTTTATTCCTTATTTAACTCACTGTAGCCAGACTTGCTTCCCTTCTGTTTCACTGAACAGCTTTTATCATCATCACAGATACCTCCATCTTGCCAGTCTGGTAGTGGAGTCTCTGTCTTCGCTTCCCTGACCTCCTAGAAGGCAGCAGTGACACAGTTGAATAACTTTTTCCCTCTTGACACACTTTCCTGACTTGGCTCTTCTCACAGCTTTTGGTGTTCTTGTTTTTCACTGGCTCCTCCTCCTGTTGCCTATGTTTGCTTCTTCCTGTCCCCTAAATTGAGTTCCTCGGGCTGAGTGTTGAGTCCTCTATCTACGTTTTCTCTCTAGTGATCTCATCTAGTTCCATGGCTTTAACTACTCTTCCCTGAGTCCCAGAATCATATATCCTGCTGCTCATTCAATAGCTCCACTCCTGTGTCTAATAGGCATCTTATTGTAAGAATTCTGATTTGGACATTTTTAAGTTTCATAGGTTAAGTAACCTGCCCAAGGTCAGACACCTGGTAAGTAGTGGGGCTGGTATTTGAATACAGGCAAAGCGACTCCAGGGCCTGTCCCTTGTACACTGAGGAGCATATTGCCTCTAAGAGGAAAAAGAAATATATTAAGTAATATTTTAGTTCATTGTATTAGTCTCTCTCTCTTGCTTATAACAGAATACCTGAAACTGGATAACTTACAAAGACATGAAATTTATTTCTTACAGTTTGGAGGCTGGAAAGTCCAAGGATCAGGGAACACATCTAGTGAGGGCCTTCTTGGTGTTGACTCTCCACAGCAACAGAGGGTATCCCATGGTGAGAACAGGCTGAGCAAGAGAGCGAACTTTTTCACTTGCTGTCCTTATAAAGCCATCAGTACCACGCCCGTTACTCTCTGAATGGATCAGTCCACTCACAAGGCCACAGTCCTCATAGTCTAATCACCTCTTAAAGAGCCCACCTTTCTAATACCATAATTGGATTTCCCACTCTCTTAACAGTATTACAACGGGGATCAAGCTTCCAGCACATGAAATTTTGCGGGACACATTTGACCCATAGCATTCATTAAGATTAAATTGTTTTGTAACAATTAATGCTGGGAAAACTGTATGTCTATCTGGAAGCAATAGAGTTGGACCACTATTTTTTTTTTAATTCTAATGATTTAAAACAAAAATCCCAGAAATAAATCTAAGACATTACAATTACATTTAGTGATAGGATAAGCCATACAACAGTGAGAAGAAATTAAAAACCTACAAAAGAAGAGATAGACTTTTTTTTAACTATATAAAAATTATGCACTTCTACATACCAAAAGATATTATAAAGTCTGTGAATTAAAAGTAGGTTGGGAAAAAATTTTTGTCTGTCTCTGATACCAACCAGCACTTAAACATTGACAAGAAAAAAAGACAACACATTGGGAAAATGGGTAGAGTCTAACAAATTGACAATTCATGGAAGAGTGAATCTAAATGATCATTTACCATAAAGAAAGATACTTAAATACCTTTTCTTCAGAGTCCGCAACTTAAATGTCATTTCTTAAGAGAGATCTTTCTTGTCCACCCAATCCAGAATAGCTCCCTTCTATTGTTCTGTCTTATAACACCCTGTGCTTTCTTTCATAGCACTTAAACACAATTTGTAATTATATACTCATGTATTTATTTAACATCTGCCTCTATAACTAGCCCAAAAGAAAGGAACATGTCTTTTTTTATTCATCCTTACATTCCCAATGCCTAGTACAGAACCTGGCAAATTGTAAGTATTCATTTATTCTTGAAGCAAAAAGAAAAAGATGCTCAAAATAGCAGTCAGGGAAATGCAAATTAAAATAGTTATCATTACCATTGTTACACTAGCAAAAATGTGAAAGGAACAATTATATCTGTCACTGCCTGGACTTCAGGGAAAAGACTCTTCTTGTATACTGCTGGTGGAAATATTAATTTCTTCAGGCTTTTTAGAAAGCAATCTGGTAATGCATGTTAAAAATAGGTGTACTCTTTGACCAAATAGACCCACTTCTTGGAATCTATGTTATAGGAGTAAGAGCAAGGATGTTTATAACATTTTTATATTTCTGCATATATTGGAAACAGGCTGAATAATTGTTATACATTAGCAGAATAGCTGAATAATCTATCATATCTCCACATAGATTACAACCTAGTCATTAAAGACAAAAACTTGAACTATACAGTAAAAGATTTCCATGAGGTATTATTAAGTGAGAACAGTAAGATAGAAAAAAGTTTGTATTATATCATCTATTTTTGTGAAATAAACCAGGACCCCAAAAAGTTTAAGTGTATATATAAGCATCTCAAAATGTATATTTTTATTTTTGCATAAAATGGTATATCATAGGTTGTTAAAGTGGATCACTGAGTGAAGAGTAGTGAGAGAAAGACAACAAAATAAAAAGTTTGCATTGAATAAGTTATGTATAGGATATATGTGCATGTGCAATATACATATATGCATATATATGACGTGAATAAGCATTTCACAAGAAAAGTAGAAGTTACCAATAAACATATGGAAGATGTTCAAACTGTAGTAACCAAAGATATTAAGTTAATAATGAAATAATTCTTACCCTTCCGACAAAATGTTTAGCACCAAGGATATTGATCTAAGCAATGCTTATAATAATAAAACACTGGAAAAACATAAATGTCCAACTATCAGTAATTGGCTGGAAAATTGGGAAAGCTATTTAAGCACTGAAAGAAATGCTTCATTTGATGTATATTGCCTTAGGCAGAACACTTTAAAATATTAATATGAAAACAGTTACAAAACTATGTCAGTGTAAACCTGTTACTTGTATGAATGTATCTGTGTACACACATAAATGCAAATCCATGAGTAGAAAAATATTGGAAAAGATATATTTCATAAGAGACTTTCCTGCTTGTTCTGTATTCTTTCATTAAGTAACTTTATGTAATACCTATCATGTACCAGACATAAGTGCAAAATATATAGCAAGAGAAGGAGAGAGAAAGACTTTCATTGTAGCTTTTTTTATGCTGGGAAAAAACATTTCAGTTTTACAGTATATGTTTAACAATAGGGAGCAAGTAAAATTAAAGTGAAAAAAGCACATAGCTGAAGAGTATGTTTAGTGTGACCTCATTTGTGTTAGAAGGATAGAAATAAGCTCTATATAGTATTTTATTCATAGAAATTTTCCTGGCATGATTCACAAGAAAGCTATTAAGTGTTTCTTGCTTCATGTTAACATTCTTTCCAATGTTAGGATTGGAAAATTAGAAACAGTGGAGAAATGGCCTCTTCACTTTATATTCATTTGTAGAGAATTTTTTTAGCATGTTATATTTATTTGCTTTTTTAATTCTTGCAAACTTAACTATTCAATCGAGTACTTTTAAAGTAAAAAAGAAAATAAATATAACAAAGACACAAGATATATTATAAAAGTTGTTAAATTCTGCTTATAACAGTACCTTAGTTTTATTTCTAATATTACCAGTTAAGTATTCCTTATCCAAAATGCTTGGGACCAGAAGTGTTTCAGATTTCAGATATTTTTTGGATTTTGAAATATTTGCATATACATAATTAGATATCTTAGGGATGAGACCCAAATCTAAACACAAAATTCATTTATGTTTCATACATACCTTATGCATGTAGACTGAAGGTAATTTTATACAGTATCTTTAACAATTTTGTGCCCGAAACACAAGGTCAAGTGTGGAACATTCCACGTGTGGTGTCATTTTGGCAAAAAAAACTCTGATTTTGAAGCATTTTGGATTTCGGATTTTCACATGAGGGATGCTCAACCTATATATTCGTATATTTGCACTGACTCTTCTGTACCTGAATCATAGTTCAATTTAAAACTGACTGGAATGTGGACATACATTAAATTGTCAAGTGCTGCCATTTAACACGTTTTTGCTTTTTAGACAACATTTGAGAGAGGACTAGAACTACATGCCAAAGTCACAATTTTTGCAGAGGGTTGCCATGGACATCTAGCAAAACAACTATATAAGAAGTTTGATCTGAGGGCCAATTGTGAGCCCCAAACCTATGGTATTGGACTGAAGGAGGTATGGTATCCTGGTTTGTTTTTGCAATTTTAATTTTGAAAGATGGAACTTAAATTCATTTATATTATCATGTAGTTTATAATATTAATTTAATTTTACAGTTACATTTTTTTCATTGACTTGAAGTGTTCATTATGACTAAAAATATTTGTGATATTTTTCAAGGGGCTAGAAATATTACTGATCAAATTCCATAATTGTCTAAATTGTTTCTACATGTTGGAATTGTTTTATCAAACGCTGCTTGAAATGAGTCTTCAACTTAAAAATATTTGAACCTTGATTTTCTTTTATTTTAATGCCATCTGCTCTAGTATGATGGGACTTATTATCCACATGCTGTTTGTAGGACGACCACATCCTACAACAAATTATTTATTCAAAATTGTAATGTGAGGATAATTTGGTTTATGAAATATACATTCTACCATAGCATATTGATCTGCAGTCTAAAATTTAATTAGGTTAAGTGTTGTATATTTTCTCAATTTACTCATTCTCTAGTCTATTTTTCCAAATCCTAGGCTTATTAAAATTGTAAAATTTTCATTATTTTGTTTAAAACACTTATTACTGCATTATTTTGTTTAAATTTTTATATTACATCTCAGAAAGGTTCAAATTCTATATATAGTTAGATTCATAATATTGTGAATAAGGGCTTAATTGTTTTGTTAGATTGCACATAATATTATCATCTAATTTTTAGATAATATTTCAGATGGAAATTGTTGTTTCAAATTTAAAACTTACCAGTCAGAAAATAAGACAAACAATTTGCTTCATTTGGGGGTGGAGTGGGGGGCAGGAAGGAGTAAACTGTTTTATTGAGGAATACATATGTATCATAAAATAACAGACCTTAAGTGTAAAGTTCCATTAATTTTTACACAGTGAACGCACCCTTATATCCACTTCCCAGATGCCCAGATTCAGATACAGAACATTACCAGCATTCCAGAAGTTTCCCTTATCTTTTCAGGGGTGTTTCCTATAGTTGCATTTTAGTCTTACAAATTTGAGAATCTAATTAATATCTTAAAGAGTTCATAACTTTTCCTACCTGTTTCTTTACTCTGATTCATTATGCTGCACTTGGATAAAATTTTCTTTGATTTTTGAAGTAATTTTTGTGTGTTTCTCATAGCTTTTCACTTGTAATTTTCGTAAGTCATAAAACCTGGTAAGTTTTATGCATTGTGGTGATATAAAAACATTTAAACACTGTGGTGACTTTTTTGTTTATTTTTTAGTTATGGATTATTGACGAAAAGAAGTGGAAACCTGGGAGAGTAGATCACACTGTTGGTTGGCCCTTGGACAGACATACTTATGGAGGCTCTTTCCTCTATCACTTAAATGAAGGTGAACCCCTGGTAGCTCTTGGTTTGGTGGTAAGTTATGTCCTTGTTATGAAAAATTCTACTGTTAGAGTGTAGGATCATCAGTGTTACAAAATGAGAAATTTGAATCTGGAGAATGTAAAATGCTTTTCATTTAAAGCTTACTTTCTAATTTTATCAATATGTAAAATTCTTATGGTTATTATAGACAATCTACTCAAACACATACAGCAATAGTAATAGTAGCTACTACATTCTCGGCACTGTGCTAGATGCTTTACTGAGATTTATAAATAAGTTTCATAACAGTCCTATTAAATACGTATATCCTTATTTTACTGACGAGAAAAGTGATGTCCACACAAGTTAAACAACTTTCCCATATACATACATTAAATGTCAGAGGCAAGATTCACGTCTGAACCTATCTGTCTTCAAGCCCATTTTTCCACTATGGCATGCTGTCATTGGAAGTGAAATCAGCACTGGGTTTGAACATATAACTTTTTTTAAACACAAGCAGTTTTTTTTTTTGGTTTTTTTTTGGGGGGGGGGGCCACCTGCATCTTTGCAGTAAGTTATGTCTTGAACATTTCAAAGAATTTGGAAAAATAACATAAAAGAGTTTTTGTACCTTGTTATTGGTGGCAACTTCATAGTTTAGTGTCATGATTAGACACTAATCAATTTATCACCTTTGGGTAGTTATTCCAGTGACTTAATCTTATGGAAGGAAAAAGGTATGGTTATTAATTTCAGCACTTTGATAATGCCTTGTAAAATGTAACCTTCTATATTGCTTGTCCCCTCTTTTACTTCACATGATTCCTTTTGCTTCATTTTTGCCAAGTGATAGTACTGTATTACAAATTATTAATTTCTCAAGATGATATTAATAAATGAATAATGAATATTTACAGCTCCTTTTGTAGAGAAATAATCTAAGACATTTTCCTACAGATATTTTTCTAATTTAGACTTTGATTTCCAGAGCACAATGATTTGTTAACACGTTCTAAATTTTTTAAGTTTTGCAGATTATAGATGTGTGGTATCCTTTTGTTTACCCTTTCTTTTCCAAACAGATTTTATACAATTATTTACTTAAATTTGCATTATTGCATATATTTCTCCATATACATTGAGTACGAGAAATTTAACATGTTTTCTGATATTGTTCACATTTTAGCTTGATTTAGTTTGAAATAAAAATACTTAATTATATCCTCAAAGTATTTTTATGAAGTTGGTTAAACCTGAAATGTACAACTTCAGAATTATTTGGTCTGTAGATGTATTACTTTAAATAAATATCTATTGTAATCATAAAAAAAATCTAGTTGTATAAATATATCAAATTTAAATATTAAAATGTTAAGGTTGGTCTCGACTATCAAAATCCATACATGAGTCCATTTAGAGAGTTCCAGAGGTGGAAACACCATCCCAGCATTCAGCCAACATTGGAAGGTGGAAAAAGGATTGCATATGGAGCCAGAGCTCTCAATGAAGGTGGCTTTCAGGTAAATCTTCTAACTTTTTTTTTTAAGCAAGTCACCAACTTTTTAATTCCTTATTTCTGTATTATAAATTTAGAATTGAAAATGTAACAAATTCAGATAAAGAATAAAATTATTCATAGGAAGAAAATTTAAGGAATTAAGCAAAGTACCTAGCGTTTATAAAACTGTGTCATACAGTAGTTAAATTACACCATGAATTTAGTGTTAAGAATATATTGATCTCTAGAGATAAATTCATGGGCTTTTTGTTTGTTGGTTTGTTTTTAAGCAGAAAGTAAAAGCTATGTGAAAATAAACATATTTTCCTTCAGTCCTTAACTGCCAGGAAATTCAAACACACATTCAGTTTTCGGCAAACATAATTAATTCATCCCAACTACCTAGTAACATCCATGCCTTTTAGAAGGCCTCAGTTAAGCTTTTACCCTTAATTATTATCCTATTTTAGTATATATTCAAAATAAATCTTATCAAAAGTAGTTAATATATTCAGTATGTATTAATTTAACAATGAAGACCTAAATAGCTAACTGTGATAAAAGCTGTTAGTTCTGTTGTGTGAATAGTATCAGACTGATAAAATGATCTAAAAATCAACTCTAAAACATACCAAATGAATTGGAGCAAGTTACTTAACTTCTCTGGCTTTAAGGGATTATCTGTAAAATAAAAACAATTTCTTCTGTCTAATATTCTAGGAATCTATTCTTTTTTTAAAAAATCTATTATAAAAGTAATAAATAGATAATAGGAAAATGGGGGGGTTGACTTAACCTTAAAAGTAAAGTTCTAAATACTTTATTACTGTAACAATAATAGCTAAATTATAAACATAATCACTAGCATCTTAAACTAACATGGTTCCTAAGTTCGGTTATGAGATTACTTCTCATGAGATTGTTTTTGTTTCTAGAGTAGTAATTCATTTGCTAGAAATATTTATTGAATTGCTAACTATATTCAAACCTATTAAACTCCTTTGAGTGATGTCCATAATACCTACTGTCAATCTAATTGCTCTTTGTAATTTATAGTATAAAGATTTTAGTATATTCAATAGTACATACAGATTTTTATTTAAAAACATCTGCTTTGTGCATATCAACATCTCAGATGATTTGCATATTGGCAGGAAGAGATGATGACACCCCCCTACCCGCCACACACACTTTTTACCTGAATTTTCTGTCTTAGTCAAAGATTGAAAAACTTATTTCCAGTAAGTTTTTGAAGACCCTAATAGACAATAATTTGGAACATTCAATTTTCTTTTGAGCTAAGAAATATTGTCCTACTTTTTCTGTTTCTTCAGTCTATAACAAAATTCACCTTTCCTGGTGGGTATCTAATTATTTGTAGCCTTAGTTTAATGAATGTCTCAGAATACAACATTTCTCAGCTCAGCTTTTCCTTGGTCCCTAGTTTCCTAACAAGATGCCCAAGTGCTGGTAACACTGCCCACACAGGACTTAAACACACACACAGTTTCCTTAGGCCTTAACATTTTTATTCTTAGGATTTAAGCACTCTTTTGAAAGAACTTGCACTAACAGTCTGTCTTTTTATTCAACTTTATACTTTTCTGATTCTTGAACATTGTCATCAAGGCCACAGCCTTATTTGAGAAGAGCATTGTCATTATCCAAGTCCCTGACCATTACCTCTGTTTTTAATCTGGTAGCATTCCAGAAAGCCCTTTGTCCCCACTGTCTCTGTGCGCTGTGATCCTGATTTAGTTATTTTATCTAGGTGGTTCTAATACTGAGTTTGGTCTGAGAGCCAGTCACAAAGTTATTCTCCACATATCCTGTGAAAGGACCTGGCCCTGACCCTTCTCTCTCGTCGGCATTCCTCCTGCCCCCCAGTTTTGCCTCTCTCCACTTCTCTCTCACAGTTAGAATTCAGTCAGGGCTGACCGGTTAGCTCAGTTGGTCAGACCAAGGTGAAGGCCAGCCGCAAAAAAGAAAAAAAAAATTCTGTCATTGATGTGGCTATGGCCACAGGGCCCTCACCTTGTCTCTTTTGCAGCTGATGGCAATAGTTTTCCTGTTTGCCCTCTCTCCTCTGAGTCTCTCTTAGCACCATAAGCCAAACTTTTACCACCCCATCACGTTCTCAACAAAGACCATGGCTTACTTTAAGAAGCCCTTAGAGAAGAAAAAATACAGAACAAGGAAAGTACAACTCAGCATTGGCTCTCTCTTTTTTCCCTTTTCAAACTATAAAGTACATTTTCCCAGGCAAACAGTCTGTGGTTCAACTACTACATTGTGGGCTATACAGACTTTTAATAACTAAACCAAAAAATATCCCTACCCTTTTTTTACACAGTTTTTTATCAGAAATATATACTGAGGTCCAAACAACTGTCTTAAAGTTTATTTTGGAAATTCACCTTATTTTTAAGTTAATCAAAATATATTATTTAGGATAGTAGCTAGTTGTAGTGATGCCATGATAAGATTGCAGGTTTCCATCCCTAGATATCAAACTAAAATAAAAAGGGTATATATTATCCTTTGTAAATCATGTATTACCCAGAATACATGTAGAAGCAAATCACAATTTAGAAAACAGTTATTCAGGTTTAGAGAATATTTTTAACTATGGCATGGATATGTATAAATAAAAACATTTAAAATATTCTGATGCTTCAATCTTAAATCTGTCCCAGTGGAGGTCAGTCTAGGGAAAAGGAAAAACTCTAACAGAAAAATAGCAATAGTCCTAATCCTCACTATTCCTAATCCTCCCCCCCAACCAAGGGGGAGGAAAAAGAAAACTGTCCTTGCTGGTTTTTCCTTTGCTGTATTCATTTTCATGTATTCATTTTCAACCTTTCCCTACAGCTCTAGAAGACTTTAATAGGCTGTGATTTGGAGTATTCGGTTTTGCTTGTTTAATTTGAACTAACAAATGTATTCTGAATCTTTCTTTTCAGTCTATACCAAAACTCACCTTTCCTGGTGGTTTACTAATTGGTTGTAGTCCCGGTTTCATGAATGTTCCCAAAATCAAAGGTACCCATACAGCGATGAAAAGTGGAATTGTGGCAGCAGAGTCTATTTTTAATCAACTAACCAGTGAAAGTCTCCAATCAAAGATGATAGGTAAGAAATTTCTGTTTAAGGTATGGGAAAGAAAATTGTCAGGTTATGCCTATTCCAGTTGCATCTGTCCCTGTATACTAAGTATTAAGATGTGTGCTACACAAAGAAAACTATGTGACCTATTCCCAATTATTACAGTCTGAATCTTACAGCAGTGTTCTTTTTCTTCACATCAAAAGTACGAGTGGTGTCCCACCTACTTAGAAACTATTTCAAATTCAGCAGTACTGTACTTACATTGCATACATGTAATATACACAGTAAGATACCTTACAAATACTGAAGTATCTTTAGGTCGAAATACAACAGCTTTGCAGAAGGCAGAATCAGTACCATGTTTTAGCAACTTTGCAAGCACGGGCTTATGACCCTTCTGCTGTGCTAAAAAGGAATAGCCAGCAGTTATACCTCAGTAAACTCTTTTTTTTTTTTTCTCAGTAAACTCTTAATCTAAAACAACACTCTAGTGTTTCTCACTTTTTCTTGAAGCCAAAGTTTTCCCACCCCTCTAACTTCATCTCTTGTTACACTTCATTCTAGCCACACCAGCTTCTCTCCAGTGCCTGGAACATGCCAAGCATGTTCCCATCTCATGGTCTTTGATCATGGCTACCTCCTTTACTCTCTGCCTTTGTTCAGATATTACTCTTGTGGTGGCAGTATCTTAACCATAGCAATTAATTTGCAACACACATAGCACTCCCAATCCCCCTGGACTGTTTTTTCTATAGCATTTTCCACCTTTTGGCATACTATATAATTTATCAACTTTGTCTGTCTCCTGAGAGAGCAGGGACTTTGTTCACTATGAATCCTGAACACCTAGGGCATAGTACCAACACAATAGATATTTGGCAAATAAGCCTTATTGCTTAGAATACCAGATAAGAAATGTTCCACTAGTTAGAAGTATGCAATCTGGTTATGCCTTCAAATGTCATCATAAGAATGGAGGCCCAGCACAGAGGAGTGGAAGGAGATAGGGTAGAACACAGAAGAGGCAAAAGGGTGCTTCATAGAGATCAGAACGGGCAAGACGGAGTGCAGTGGTTGGGTAGAACTTTTTTCTGATTTTGTCATTCCTTATTGGACCACCAGCCGTACTTTAACTGTATCATGTACACATAGTACCACACACAGATAGTATGGGATCCAGTATATCACCAGACTAAAGATTAATGCCTGAAGGAAAGAGAGTGGAACCAGAACAGGAGACAGTAACTGGAAAATAGTCACTATGGGATTAATAAAAGGCAATAAGAAGAACCAATGTGTCCCCTTAAATATTAAATGCATGTACCAAGTTTTGGGTATAGTTATGATTTCCTAAGGCTACTGTAACAAAGTACCACAAACTAGGTAGCTTAAAACAACAGAATTTTATTCTGTGTTCTGCAGGCTAGAAGCCAGAAATCAAAGTTTTGGCAGGACCATACTCTGTTAAGTCTTTATAGATGCATCCTTTCTTGCCTTTCCCAGCTTCTGATAATCCTAGGCATTCCTTAGCTTGTGGAAATACAACTCCAATCTCTGCCCACATCTTCATCTGGCTGTCTTCTGTGTGTGGGTCTCTACTCATAAGGACAATAGTCATATTGGATTAGGGATCCATTCTACTCCAGTAGATCTCATTCTAATTACATTTACAACCACCCTATTATAAGGTCACAGGTTGAGGTACTGGGGATTGGGACTTCAAAATATATTTCTGCAGTGACACATTTCAACCCATAACAGGTAGAAGTAGTTTCAATGATAAATTATAACATTTTCACTTTTATAGGTAGCATGAACTTTTTATCTTAAGCTTCCTTCTCAGTTACACTGAATTTTGAAGCTAATTTTCCATGCTACCATTATAAGAAATCAAATGCTTTAC
Organism: Galeopterus variegatus; assembly: GCF_000696425.1. Classification (NCBI taxonomy): domain Eukaryota; kingdom Metazoa; phylum Chordata; class Mammalia; order Dermoptera; family Cynocephalidae; genus Galeopterus; species Galeopterus variegatus. The sequence goes on from NW_007730076.1 coordinate 182,055, forward strand.
TGCTTATTAGCAAACAATGTTACCAAATGGTTCTTTTTGGAAGATGCAACATTTATACATGAAAGATTCTTCAGTGTGTACGCATAACATGACCACCTGTTTAAAAAATTACATAAGATTCACTCATATTTCAGTAGCAAAATGCCTTAACAATACAGTATTTTATATGCCTTAAGCTGTTCTCACACTTAACATTTCATGTTTTTAATAAAAGGAATCCACGTAACTGAATATGAGGACAATTTGAAAAAATCATGGGTATGGAAAGAGCTATATGCTGTGAGAAATATAAGACCATCCTGCCATGGAATATTGGGTGTATATGGAGGGATGATTTACACTGGAATATTTTACTGGATATTTAGAGGAATGGAGCCATGGACTCTTAAACATAAAGGTAATTCAAGTATATTTGAGAGAATGAATGTTTATAATCACTAAAAATACATGTATGGGATCCATTTAGAGGGGAAAGTGACATTGTCTTTTACTTTAATGTTTTATAGTTGCTTTATTAGAGAAATTATAAATTCATTGTTTTTGAAAGAACTGTGTACTGCTATAAGGCTAAAGTCATATTTCTTTGGTGTAATATTTTCAAATTTTTAAAGATATGCTTAAGAAAATACTTTAAAATTATTTTATTGAACATCTTCCTCAAAACCGAAGGTTCTGATTCTGATCAGCTTAAGCCAGCCAAGGATTGCACACCTATTGACTATCCAAAACCCGATGGGCAGATCAGTTTTGACCTCTTATCATCTGTGGCTCTAAGTGGTACTAATCATGAACATGACCAGCCAGCACATTTAACCTTAAAGGATGACAGTATACCTGTAAATAGAAATCTGTCGATATATGATGGGCCTGAGCAGCGATTCTGCCCTGCAGGTCAGTAATTCCATCCATTCCTAAATATTAATACAAATATTTGATTTAAACATTTCAGAAGTATGATTCCATTATTTTAAGGAATTATTTCTATGTCTCCTTCCAGTGCTTGAAAATTGTTGTAAATGACTCCTACTTTCAGCTTCCTTTAGGAAATTCATACTCTTTAACTAGCAATGTCAAAATAAAAGTAGGGAATTTTTAAGTCTAGTTCAAATGGCATTTCTCCAAAACAGTCTTTCCTTGTCTACTCTCAGACTCCAGGATAAGATTAGGGAACACAAAAAAATACCTGTCTTTGCATGATCGTGTGACTTTTTAAAAACTCATTTCTGTAATGGCAGCTTGTGTGTGTGCATGCATGCACACACTTAAAATAGTAGGTTATAGCCACATTCAGTTCAAGGAATGATCCCAAACTTTAAATTCACCATTAATACTATATATTTTTAGTGCTGAGCTTTCAACTAAAATTACAGAAGTAGGAACTGGATGTCAAATGAGGGGGTAAAGACTGGATCTACCTTGTTTTTTCAGCTATATCAGATATATGGAACTCAAACACTGCTAAGTGTTAAGTACCCTTTTTAGTAAGACTAGCAACCCAAAACTGCTATACTTCCTCCTTTATTATGTACAAATAATTTATTCTAACAGCAGTAGCACACACCAAAATCTTTATATTCTCTACAGGTAAACATTTAGAAAACCACCTTATAGGTTTCTAAAGCTGCTGTTTCTATTTTCAATTTCTACTTTTGAATTTAAGAATTTACTTACAAAGTTAGGTACTTCAATACTATTTATTTTTGCTTCACAGGAGTTTATGAATTTGTACCTTTGGAACAAGGTGATGGATTTAGGTTACAGATAAATGCTCAGAACTGTGTGCATTGTAAAACATGTGACATCAAAGATCCAAGTCAGAATATTAACTGGGTGGTACCTGAAGGTGGAGGAGGACCTGCTTACAATGGAATGTAAACTGCAGCTGATTTCATTTACAGGCAGATTTGATAGCTAGTTTCTTTAAAATGTATAGCAAGCTAACTTTAAAATGTTTAAAGCTTAACGAATGTCAAAATATCTTACATTGGATGGCCGGTTAGCTCAGTTAGAGCACAACCTTGTAATACCAAGGTCACGGGTTCAGATTCCCAAACCGGCCAGCCGCCAAAAAAAAATGTTGATCAGAATGTTCACAAAATACTCATCAGTGCAATAAAAATTTTATATCTAATATTGTCCCACAAAAAATTATGAATATTCCCTTTAAATAAAACTATACATTATGTTGCATCTCCTTAGCTCTTCAAAGATTCAGTCCCAACAGCAAAATGCACTGTTGGACTTTACATTTGACTTTCCAGATTTAAGTCTTTGAGTCTAAAAATGAATGTTCTAGACCAGGGGTCAGCATCCCACTCGAATGAATAAAGTTTTATTGAAACAAAGCAGTGCCCATTGGTTATGCATTGTCTAAGGCTAATTTCAAGTTATAACTGCAGAGGTGAGTAGTTGTGACAGACTATGTGGTCCACGGTCCACAAAACCTAAAACTTTTACTATCTGGCCTTTTGCAGAAAGTTTGCCAACCCCTAAACAGGTATATACATGTATGTATTATCTATAAGTATAAACACAAGCACAAACCAACCACAGATACATCAAAACATCGAGAGGAACAAAATAAATATACAAATTTAAGCTTTCATCTATTTATTCAACAAGATATGTCTTTAGGACTTTAAAAATAGGACGGACACTATTCTTTGGGAACAATGCAGATAGCCATTTAAAAAAAAAAAATCAACCTCACTGTATTTTGTAACACTTTTATTCAGAGCGAACCCACATCAGCATTGCTAAACTTTGAACAATGGGGTACTGACGTGTCAAAGGAAACACATTATGGATCATGTATAATAGACAATTACATTTTCTTATTGCCTTTATACAATCAATGCATAATATTTAAGCAAAATTGAATCATTATGCAAACATTTTTGCATATACTGCCTTCTCTTTATCTTTCTGTGCCTTTATCTTTTGTTTGACTTTCAGCAATTCCGCCTGGATAGCTGCAAAATAAATATGAAATATGAGTTATTTTTCAAAACATCCAAAAAATTAGTGACCAACACATAGTTTTAATGATAGTTAACTCCTCCTGATAAAACTTTTCTTCTCCATAAAATAACTGAGCCCTATTAACAGAAAATTCTACTCTTTTAAGAAAGAGCAATCACACAAAAACAAAAATCATGAAGCATAACTTGAGAAAACTGTCAACTGAGAGAACTCAATTATATAAAAGAGTTGCCTTCTCCCTCACCATTAGAGAGGGCAGTAAATGCCTCCCTTGTTTTATTTTAGCAGTAAGAAACCAAAGATAATTTTTAAGTATCTAGATCTAGTGTCACTATGCACAGTTGGCTTATTTAAAAAACAAAAGGGCTGGCCAGTTAGCTCAGTTGGTTAGAAAATGGTGCTGATAACACCACGGTCCAGGGTTTAATCCCTATACCAGCCAGCCACCAAAAAAAAAAAAAGAGAAAAGAAAAAAGCTTATTTTTGAAATAGCCTTCCTGAAACATTATATCCAGTAGCTAGAACACTAGGTTATGGCCACATTCAGTACAAGGAATGATCCCAAACGTTAAATTTGGCATGAATACTGTATTTTTTAGTACTGCGCTTTCAACCAGAACCAGGTTTATAGATATATAAATGATATATAGAACAAACAGTAATCAGACACATGATAAACTAACACATTCTTGAGGGGGACTAGAATGTAAGCTCTTTGAGGGCAGGTGTTCATTGCTATATGATCAATGTCTGACCTACTGACAGGCATGCTGTAACATTTGTTGAACAAATAATATCTGGCAAAGTGTACAATGGTTCATGAGGATAAATTTTTAAAGGACAAAATGAACTGTCACTGCAAAAGCCTTCCAACTCACCTTTATCTTCTGGTGCTATCTCCTGAGCTTTCTTAAGATCAGCCTTTAATTGAAAAAAACGTTTAAGAAAAATTAGGTATATGATTTATAAAGGTGATTGTCTATTTTAAAAAATTAAACATTTGGAACAAAATTTACCAATGCTTGATCATATTCTTTTAATCCTTGCCATCCTTGAGCTCTGCGGTACAGGGCTTTGGTATTTGATGGGTCTATTTCAAGAGCCTATAAAAAAAATTATAAAAATACTTATATCTACGTATTAAGTATTAATGTATGTGCGAGATCTCAACTTATTGCCTGTCAGCTGCAATTCTACCCTTCACTGCTCAGTGATAATTGAGCTGGAACCTGTAAATAGCTGTCCTCTGCCAGCTGGCACAATTTTAAGTTTTATTAATAGAGGGCACAGAATGGACATGGAAGACAAAGATGTTTCTTTTCCAGGTTCCAGTGTGCTCTTCAGCACTGCAGTTCCTGTCTCCTGATTGGGCCCTAATATATATATTAAAGAAACCATTTTGAATAAAAATATGCATACACTATTTTACTTGAAATGTAGGTTTTTTAGAAACATAACTTTTAACACATCTCCCCCCTGAAACAGACATTTTTAAAATAATATATATTTTTTACATAACATCTTTTAAAGGCCAATATTCAGATTTTTACTGAAGAGGGTGTATTATCTGTCTTACAAAAGTCATAAAGATCCAGGGTATAAAAAAAATTTTTTTCCTCTGCCATATGCTCCCTTTTAAATATGAGCATATTCTTATCCCTTATTCTACCTACCCTAGCAAATTGGGATCTCATTTTAGTTCTACTTGCTCTGAGCATAGCTAATCTATGTACATAGTTTAATGTGCAAAGTACACAAAATGTTTAGTTTGGACAATTTCTCAAACTACAGAAAAGGGAAAAGAGTCACAATTGCTCTATTATGCCGTCCTTCCTAGCTTTCTCAGTATACCTTGATAGCCCTCACATAGATGACCTTTCTGTGTGTTCCAATAGTACCCACTTTCCCTATACAAACCTTTTTTTCTTTTAATATTTTTTTTTTATTTAATCATAATTGATTTACATATATTTTGGGGTTCAATGTTGACGTATGTTGATCAAATCAATATTACTAGCATATATATTACAAATCATACTTATTCTTTATGCCGCTGTGCTCCTTATCCAATCTCTTCCCACCCCCCACTCCCTCCCATCTCTGATAACCCTAGATTTCTTCTCTCCTTCTGAAAGAGTAATGGTTACTTTGTTGATTTGTTGCTTAAGTGATCTGTCCAGTGCTGAGAGAGGTGCGTAAAGGTCCCCCACAATTATTATAGAGCAGATGCTGCTTCTATCACTCTGGAATGGGCTTTATGGACAAAGACATCCTCTTCTTTTCCTTGGTCTCCACTGGTGACTCTCCTCGTGTCAATACATACAAGTGGCTGGTGGGCCATCCGCACAAGTGACTGTGGCGCCTAGCCACTTTTGTGGCAGCCGAGGCTATTATGATGGCTATAGCAGGCCAACCACATGGAAGCGTTGTTTTTGGCATGCTACTTGCCTGGTTGTGGGAGGAGGGGTCAGTCACCGTCTCCATGCCTCAGGACCCTGGGCAGCCCCGTGACAGTGGCGGCAGGCCTGGTTGCAGGAGGACAGATAAGTCCCTGGGCTCCAAGCCTCAGGAACCTGGCAGGGCCTTGTGGCAGCAGTGGTGTGCCTGGTTGTGGGAAGAGGGGCCGGTCCCTGGATTCATCTGTTTGTAAGTTCTACATTGTTGTGGAACAGTTGGATGGGAGGGGGAGAGGGAAAGGGGAAGGAAATAGGGCAGGAAGAGGAGGGAGTAGGGGTGTGGTTCAGGCCCACGGCATGCCCCTCATTCCTGCAGGGTAGACCAGAGGTCTTCCAGTGGTGTCTTGATCATTGCTGGGCTGAATGCAGATGTCAGAGGGGTGTGGCCAAAGTCCTCAGCCCACACTGCCCTGGCTCTGGAGCTCAGGGTGCTTCCTGCAGTGGCACAGTGGTTGTTACTTGGCTGGTTGCAGGTGTTGGAGGGGTGTGCCAAGGCCCTTGGTCCCCCACGGACCCAGCTCAGGAGCTCAGGGCACTTCCTGCAGTGGCTCTGTGGTTGTTGCTAGGCTGGGTGTGCGTGCTGGGGGTCATGGCTGAGGCCCCAGGCCCTTCCCGCTCCCTGCCTTGGGGGCCCAGGGGACTTCCAGTCCTTCTAGGTGTTATAGGTGTTCTTTGGTGAAGTGAGACTTTTATTAGTTAATATCAAACTTTGTCTCTGTTCTGTGGGTATTTTTTGCTTTCTTTCAGTTCTGTGTTGGATTATTTGCTGTTCCCCCTACTTAAACTCTGTACTGGAACTAATTTGTTGTCCTTTGCTTACTTCTAAAATGGAGGAAAATCCTGTGGGGACCAGCACTTGAGCTCTGTGGTTGAGCTAAATTGCTGCTTTGCTGCTGATTGCCTGGGGAAGGCCTTTTGTGCAGCTCAGGTTTTAATGGTTGACTTTGTAGGTACTTCCAGGTCTCGTGAGATCTGGAGCACCTGGGTTGTGTAGAAACTCTGGTCTGGACCTGAGTCTTTTCAGCAAACTGAACCCCCTGCAGTTCTATATTCCTAACCAGTCTCCACTGAGTGGTCCAGCACTGACTGGGGGGCAGATCAGCTGTCCTTGCTGTGCCCCAGTGCTCTCCCAGTGGTCCCATCTCCCCTACTGCCCACATTCCAAACACTTCCCGTGGGACAGGCCATGCACCAGTCCCTTGTGATGACCCACTGGCCTCTGAGTGGCTCCTTTTTCCAGTTGCTGTGTCTCCTCACTCCTATGTGGGTCCACGGGAACCCTGTTAGTGGTCCTGCTGGCCTGAGGGACACCAAGGCCCTCCTCTCCCCTACTGACTCCAAGCTATTTCATAGTAAGGACATAGCTGTGGCTTTTGCCACCTCTTGGTCCGTGTGCTCACCAGCTCCAGCCTTGAAGCAGCAGGGATTCAAAATGGTAGGAGCAGTCTTTTCTTTCTCTCATCATGGTTTCTCCCACCTTCATGCAACCTCTAGGTCTCTGCTCCTCTTCCCCTGAGCTCTAGCAGCCCCAGCTTGGCTGTCGTTGCTTTTTAATAGATGTAAATTGGTTGATTTGTGGGAGAGAGTGACGCTGGCAACCGTCTATTCTGCCATCTTGACCAGAAGTCCCCTATACAAATCTTAATGACCCTACTGACCTCCCCTCGATGCCAAATCAATTAAGCTTCTTGAAGGCATGGATCTGTCTTTTAATTAAAATAACTAGTCTCTATTATGTGCTTAAAATGTGCCAAGTACTATGCTAAATACATTACATATGTTATATATTTTTTTATAACCATCCAGGAGGTAGGTATTATTTGCATTTTACAGATAAAGAAATTAACACTATAAAATTAGGAATTTACCCAAGATCACAAAGCTTATGAGTGGCAGCACCCTAATTTAAAAAACCATGTCTGACTCCAAAACCCATGTTCTTAATCATTCTTGGTTTTGTCTTCCAATGCCTAGCACACCATAGGTACACTTTAATGAAGAAATGAGGTGATATATGTGCTTTGAAGAAAAAAAGGAAAGGATCTTCACAGATATTAAGTGACATAGTGTTATAAGCAAAATGAATGGATTGAAAGGAAGAACTGAAGGTTCAAAATATTTACGGACAAGATGACTTAAATTGTTTTATCAAGTCTCATTCGATCCTATGCTATAAGATCTATTAATGTGCATAAAAACTGCTCTTGTTCAACTTGGTAAATTACAATCCAATCAGACAGACTTACCTCCAAACAACTGTCGATTGCTCCCTGCCAATCTGACATCTTCAGTTTACAAGCACCAATATTCAGTACACAGCTTAAAGCTACAGGTTGTAGCTTGGATCTTTCTGCATTCTCCATAACAACCTTTGAACCATCCAAATATCTGGAGAACACATTAATAAAAGCAGTATGTAATGCCACATAAACAAGATTCACCCTGCTGCTTCAACCATGTCAGAAGGGTTTTTTGTTACTTCTGATACAAAAAACTCATCAAATGCTAATATTAACACTCCTTTATTAAATACTTATTTTTCTTTAAAAGGTTTTTTAGTTTTAATTTGTTCCAACTTTTTTGCTCAAAGTGTTCAAAGAGGTCAATTTAAGAGCAATTCCAAAGTCTAACTATGCACTGGTAACACTTTTCTATTTTAAAAACTCAGATCCCCATTAAGTACCTTCCATTGTAATTTTGTTTGGAACCAGGATTCTCATAATGGGAGAAGGGAATTTAATGGGGAAAGGTGAAGAAGAACCCTGTAGTCTTGAGTTTGAACTGTCCATGGAAAGGGGCCCAGAAACTGAGCACACCTGGCCCCCTGCATTTGGTTTCTAAAGTTTCCTTTCTCTGGAAGGAGGTAAGTATAAGATGAGCCTGGAACATCTTGTGCCAGAAAGCAAGCAAGTGCTTACAGAATAGGAACATGTCAAAAGGAAAGGGGGCTTCCACTGGACAAATCTGGAACCCCCAGGGCATCAAAAAAAAATATGATGGTAATCGTATATTAACAAATTGAACTGATAAAAATCCATAGGTCTATAGTGATACTAAAAAAAGGGGGGGGGGGGGCTCTTGCAAACAAAAGAATGCCAGCTAATTAACTGTAGAATGGGGGCCGGCCCGGTGGCGCACTGGATAAGTGCGCCGCTTGGGAAGCGTGGCGGCGCTCCCGCCCGAGGGTTCGGATCCCACGTACAGACCGGTTCCCGCTCACTGGCTGAGCGAGGCGCGGGAGCAACACCGAGGGTTGCGATCCCATTGCCGGTCCCCGGTCCGGTACGGGGGCAACACTGAGGGTTGCGATCCGTTGCCGGACACGGAAAAAGACAAAATACAAAAAAAAAAAAAACTGTAGAATGATAGAATTAGAAAAGTATAATTCTGCAACTATCAATGTAGTAACTAATTCAGACAAGAATCTTCAATGATGCTAAAACCATTGTGTGAAAGGTTGTTGGGGCCAAGACAGTCACAGTATTACCTCACAGACTAATTATTTACAAAGGGGAAAAGGTACTTTTATAACAGATGCATCTGGCTGACATCACTTTAACCAAGTGCCAACACTCTAAATAGGCCAAACTGACATGTGCCATTGGGATGTGATATCATTGGTAATACACCACCACCCACATAAGTCCTCTCACCAAAATATTTAATCTCAAACTAATCTTAAGGAAACAGTCAAACAAACAGATAGTATTTTATCAGACAACTAATTTGAATTCCACAAAAATGCAAATGAATAAAGAAACACAGGAGGAGATAGGGGCCATTAATGATTAGAGGACACTAAAGAGAGATTACAACAAAATAATACAATTCATGATCTTGGTTTGGACCCTGAATTTTTTAATTTTTTTAGTTTTTGTATATTCTCATCAGTGGTTAGTTTATAAGATTTAATTGAATTTAATGTAGACTTTTATTAGTTTATAATTAAAATAACTTGTGCAGCAAAAAAAAATTTTTTTTTAATAAAAAAATGATTTTGAAACAATTAGGGAAATTTGAATATGGATTATATATTTTGTACAATACTATTTTGGCGGCATTTTAATGGTGTTGAGTCTATATAAAACATTTTTGCTTCTTAGGAAATACATGTTGAAATATTTAGGGATAAAGTATCATTGTATCTGCAACTTCCTTTTGAAATAATTCTGCAAAAACAAAAATAGTGCAAATCAAAAATTGGTGAATGTACATATAGGTATATGAGTAATCATGTACTTACTGTTCTTTCAACTTTCCTGCATTTTAAAATTTTTCAAAACAATCTGGGGCAACAAAAGAAATGCAACTATTTCAACACACCTGGTTATCCCACAAGTAATTTGCCAAAAATATAATGAGCAATTCTGAATTTCAATTTATAAGTCAATTTATAAATTCTTAAAGATAATTTATTAAAAAATATTATATTACCTTAAAACTTTTGCATATTTTTTAATGGCCATCTCCCAGTTCTGGGATTTGAAAAAAGTATTTCCAATGTTTTTTAAGTCTTCTGTTATTAATAAAATTTTATCTACCTGTATAAAAAGAACACAAATATGGTGGACTTTAGTAAGTAATGTGGTTTAATGCTAGGTTCTATCATTATGACAGATTGATTCAAAAGCTCAAATTTTTGTAATAAATTTTTTATTTATTAAAGTTATTAAAGTTTGACTAATCTGAAAGTACTTACATCTTTTAAATCTATATCTGCATCCTCAGGGAAATCTGGATGACTATCACCAGAGCCATCTTTTGGGAATATTCCCCAATCATCCCCTTCCTTCAATTCTCCACATTCTGCAATAACACACAACTGCAAAAATAATCCTAAATTGTAGAAGTGTGCTACCATATTAATGAGAAATTTAAAAAATAGTCTGGGTTCAAAAGCTACACAGCGGGAGGTCATGTGCAACACAGTTCAAGTCACAGGTATTTAAGTTAGGAGGTTCATCTATATTCTATGATTGCAATAATGCCCTTTATATACATTCCAACTAATAAGAGTATAACATCACTACTTAAGTATTTTATTACTATTCAAGAGCTCAGTGAACACAAAATATGTTGAAAATTTTTATCATTCTCTATGTAACTGTCTTTAGGTGAGGCATAAGCTTTCAGTTTACCACAGCTTACTACTATTCCCTTCATACACTGAGTGACAGCCTACCTCCGACAGGTAACTGAGTTTCCAATTTCCCACTCATAACCCTGTCACTTAGGTTGGGTAGTAGTATGGTCACTTTGATTGACAGACTTTAGAACACAATCCTCTCCAGAGATTATCTAGTCAAAACCTTAAGTAATTTATATAGAATGAGGAAACAGGCCAAGAAAAGCTAAGTAACAAGATCAAGGTCAAACCTCTAGTTAAACGGCACAGTCCAAACAAGATTCTTGGTTGGCTGCCCTCTTTCTACTTTGGACTAGTATACATACCGACTCAAAAGTTGAGCAGGTATAGGAAGATTTCAGTAATCTAGCAAAGATCACCAACACTGAAGTTGAAATAAGAATAAAAATCTCCTTCAAAACTATCCTTACCTTCCTTCTCATTATAGAAAAGTTTCAAAGAAAAAGTGACAGATCTAGGTTCATCTAAACATCTTTCCAGCTATTAATCACCTGATCCTTTTACTTATATTTCTTTAAAATAGCAACTAAGATAATAGTGTATTTATAACTTTTCACTTACCTTGGCAGGTTTTTCACCTTTCACTTCTACATTTTCCAGTATCCTTGCCACACCTATCCCTTTAATTACTTGGCCAAACACCACATGTTTCCCATCCAAATGAGGAGTTGGAACTGTTGTAATAAAGAACTGAGAACCATTTGTATTGCAGCCTGCATTTGCCATGCTCAATAAACCCTCACGATCATGCTGTAGAAATAAAAGTCATTAAAAGAAAACCAAGGTTAGAGGTATTGCTCTAGATTGTTCTTTTATTGACCATTCACATAAAACTGGGGAGGACTATGCTACCATTTAAATCAAACTTTACTTTTTTACTTTAATTTTACTTTGTATAAATTGCAACCTTTAATTCACAAAACATGGGGTACTTAATCACTTTTTAAACTTTAAAAAAAAAGCTTACAAAACCAAATAAGACAACAAAAACAATAGTGGGGCATGGGCTTACTTCTAAATTGGCCATCTGGAGATGCTTATACTTCATCTCTAAGATGAAGATGCCACATTAACGAAATCTAGTAATATACAGTACTTTGTCCTTTTTATGACGTATGCTCTTTTTTTCTGAAAAGACCTGAACAGTCTTCGCACATTCATAAATGCGCCTATATTATGATTCTTCCTTTATGAATCAATAAACTGGGACAGTAAAGGGATACTGAATTTAGACAAGACATTCAAACAGGTAGTTTCATAATCTCAGAAGAATCCAAATCTTCTGCCTTTCATCCCAGGTGAATCACCTCTTTAGAGTGCTCAAAAGAAATTGCTGTGTAAGCTTGAAATCAAAATTCTACCTTGGCATCAACTGTTCCAAGGTTCTGTGAAACAAACTTCTTCATTTTTCTACTTATTCCTGTTGGTGCATGCATTATAACTCTCATGTTAGTCTCCCCACTTAAAATGCCCTTTAACCCTCCAATCTGAATTGAATACAGCTTTCAAGTTTGTAGAAGACAACAAATAAGACATGTGTCCTTTCTATAGGCCCCCTTTCTTAGTTTTCATCCTTTTGGTAACTTCCTTTGTTTGGTGCTTTTCCCACAATACTAACTAGAATGTCAACCTTATTTCCTCAGCTTCCCATTGCTTTTGTCTTTCCTCACCCACATCCCTTCTTCAATTTTGCATCTGTACTTTAGTTCCTGCCTAACCAAATTTCAGACTCCTTGTGAAGCTTAGTTTGCATAGCTAAAGTACCCATTCCTCCTCAGTGTCTTCCCAAATAATTTGAACCATATAAATCACACTTTTCTCTTATAGTATACACAGAAAGCATATACTATCAGTGTTATACAAGCAAGTATATTCAATCAATTTAGCATCAATTTGCATATTACTATATTATTCTCCAGTTGTCCCATGTGTTTTAATCTTGTTTCCATGGTAAGTTTATAAATTCCTTGTCATTGAGACTTTCATTTTTATAACCTTTTGGTGCCAGTGAGTATGGAGCATATAGCTGTAGTCAATAAATACTGTTTATAAGATTGACAACATTCTTTTCAAATTATCCTAATTACCTTGCTCATATCCAAAGATACCACTTTACTTTTGTACTTACATGTCCATTCTTATAACTTGAATGATGCAATATACCCCGATTACATCTTGGGACAATGAAGATAAGAAGGCACAGGCACCACTAATGTCCTTTAGGAGCTTGAACATTAACCATATCCTCTAGTTTGCAAATCCCCTGACATCCTGGATATTAGCGATGGTTTTGTTGCTCTTCAAATTCAAGGATAAAGATGCATAAGTTACCATCCTTCCGATAATGAGAACATTTTACCTGGAAACAATTTTGCCACACGGTGGTCGCACTTAAAAACTCGCTGGCTTAACTGAAGCATGTTAAAAACTGGATCACACTGAAAATAACTACAGTATTTTTGCCAAATAAAATCATTACTAGATGAAAACTTTCCATATTAAAGGTACATATTTACAAATATGATTCCTTTTATAAGAGAATCTAAGCACACTTGAGACTTTTTTTGGTGTATTAATCCAACAAGTTTTTTTATCTGCAATAAATGCATTTTCTCTACTGTACCTTATAGTAGAAACTTTCATCTTCAAATTTTTCACCATATATACTTTCTCCACCTGTCCCATTCTGATTTGAGAAGTCTCCACCCTGAATCATAAATTTCTTAATAACTACAAAAAATGAAAATTGCTATTAGTGACTGAGACATGGATGAGTTCAGCAGTGTTAACTAATGAATATGTAATAATAAAGACAAAGACAACTTCCTAAAGCTTGCCTCTAGTCATGTCACTCTCCTGCTGGTCTTTTCTTACCCATCATCACAACTTGAAACTCTTAAGTCCTTTTACAATCTGAAGTCCAACCTACTGTTAGTGCTTGACTCCCCACTAACACTCAAAGGATTAGTTCAAATGGTACCCTATAAAATTGTCACTGAAACCCCAAAGTTGGATCTCCTAATTTTCCTCCCACAATATCTTCACCTTACCTACACTTTAAAACATATATCACAATGTTCTGTCTTCCAACAAACAATGAACTCCATAAGTACAGCAACTCTTTTTCATCCTTGTAACACTTGGCACATATTAGTTACTCAATAATGTCTACTGAATAAAGACCAATTGTTCCCAGTAGATGTTACAACCTAATGGAAATACTTCAGCAAATACTATCACTTTGTGTCAAGGATTACCAAGACCGCCCCCATGTTCAGAGATATGTAGGGTTCTGCTCTTGGTTGTATTGCAACAGTAAGGACACATAGCCAGATGACAAGGGAAAAAGGTACAGGGAGAGTTTGAAAGAATCCATGTGCAGGCTTCCTTATGCTCTTTCTTCCCATGAAGGGTCACAGAAAACACACTTCCCTTAGCAATGAAAATGCAGCAACATGTGAACAATGTTTCTGCCCAGAAAAGCCAATTAGAGACTGAGCACCCAAGGTATTTATTGGGGGCTTATCACATAGATATTCTCTGCCTAGCATGTACCAAAATTCCATATTCCCAAAAAGAAAGCATATGTTCAGCATCAATCACATGTATGTACAAACAGTCAAGACACAGTAAATCACCCTTACAGTCAAGACATAGTAAATCACCCTTACAATTTAAGGACTAGTTCAAGTGCCAAGTTCCCAGACTCTAGCCAAGTGCTATCCTTGCAAGCAGACCTTTCTAAGGATAGCAGTCTCAGGCCTGCTATGTTAACTATTCTCTGCATACACTTTATTAGCATATTTTGATATTTTGTTAAATACAAAAGAAAACAGTTTAAATATTTTTAAATTAATTTTAATTTTTTATTAATAAATCAAGTTTTTATGTCAAAGGATCCTCTGGCAAACTAAAAGTTCTTTTTAACCTTCACCTCCTACTTAGTGTTTTCTTCCTTAACTCAGAACAGGATTTAATTATTTATATGAAGAATAATCAGATTCACAAAATTCACACATACTTCGATGGAAAGGGCATCCTTTGAAATGGAGTGGTTTCCCAGTTGTGGGTCCAATGCCTTTTTCTCCTGTACACAATGCACGAAAATTTTCTGCAGTTTTGGGTACAATGTCTGCAAACAACTCTAAGACAATTCGACCAACTAAAAGAAAAGAAAATCAAATCTTATCAGTATGCAAAACAACCTCACAAGCAAATGATAAAAGGACAGTTGGTACAATTATGATGACAGATCACTCATGAATTACCAAGTTCTCTTTTACTGTCATTTTTTCTTTTGCAATTTCAAGAACACAACACATTGTTATTAGCCATAGTCACCATGTATACAATAAATCTCTGGAATTTATTCCTCCTTATTCCTCCTTTCTAGTTGAAATTATGTATCCTTTCACCAATTTCTCCCCAGCCCCTGGTACCCACCAATCTACTACTTCTGTGAGTTCACTTTTCTTTAAAGATTCCACATAGAAGTGAAACAATGTGTTATTTGTATTTTTGTCTTCCTGTGCCTGGCTTATTTCACTCAACATAATGTCCTCCAGGTTCACCCACGTTGTCTCTAATGACAGATTTCCTTCCTTTTTAAAGCTGAATAGTATTTCATGTGTGTATACACACCCCTTTCTTTATCCTTTCATCAGTTGATGGACACAGGTTGATTCCATTATCTTAGCTACCGTGAATAATGCTGCAGTGAACATAGGAGGGCACATATCTCTTCAACGTGCTAACATACTAATTTTATTTCCTTTGGATATATACCCAGTAGTGGGATTGCTGGATCCTATTGCCATTTTTCTACTATTCAAATTTAGTCTACCCATAGTTAAGTGTCATGTATCTAGATGAATTTGAAACATCATACAAAGGTCATAATCAATTACCGTAGCCAGCAGATTAGCACTATGTAAGGGACACCATGAAGTACAAACGGTTTTAAATCCTGAATAATTTCCTCGACAGGTACTCATTATTTCCAATCACCAAGTAATCAATAGGAGAAAATTATATACCCTTCGACTGGTCAGGCCATCCAAGTTTTATGTATACCTACCTGCAGCCTTTGTGCTGTGTGGAAACTCTACTGTGGCCTCTAAAGCAAAAGCTGAAAAAGTGCCTCTTCTAGACAATTCCAAGGACAGGTGAAAATAAACCTAGCACTAGTTCCAAAACAAACTGAATGTATGTGTAAGAGAGCGTGTGTGTGTGTGTGTGTGTGTGTGTGTGTGTGTGTGTGTGTGTGTGTGTGTGTGTGTGTGTGTGTGTGTGTGTGTGTGTGTGTGTGTGTGTGTGTGTGTGTGTGTGTGTGTGTGTGTGTGTGTGTGTGTGTGTGTGTGTGTGTGTGTGTGTGTGTGTGTGTCCTGTACATGCATTCAAACACACTGCCTGGCCAGCAATTTTAACATTTTCCAGAACAAGACCAATTCGATTACAAAGCAACATGCTCCCTAATTCACAAGGCCTTAGGAACTTCTGAGCTATGTAACCTAGGCAACCACATTGCTACTTTGAGCCCATTTCCCCAACGTCAAAATACAGAAATCGTTTGCCTATCTGACTAGACCTCTGAATTAAAAATCAGTAATAAGGAAAAAAGCAATAAGCAAATAAGTCGCCTTAATTTATAAATAATATGGTAGGTGCTGGTCTATTTCGTGTGGAAGAAGATATGGCACTACTGGAGCCCAGCAGACGCATTTCCCAGGAGCTTTCTGAACTCTCCCACTGCAATTATAAAATAACCTTATTTTAAGCTTGGGGCGGTGCAAAGGTAGCAGAGAAGTACAACCAATTCAAGAGAGAGAAACCTAAAGGCCGCCACAATTCCCGAACCAGAAATTACCAGAAACTTCCACAGGACCGATGGCATCGGTACAAGGGCGCTGGCTCGACCTAACCCTGGACACCCGGGCTCCGCGCTTGTTCCAGTGACCCAGCCTAGGCAGCCGTCCCCTCCACGCCACTAAACAGCCCCCAGCCCGAACCGCGCCCCACCCTTGGGGTCCCCGCATCCCGGGATCCCCCGCCTCCCGGGGCCCTTCCGCGAGCGTCAGACTCCGCTCACCTCGCTCCCCTCCGATGTCTACGTCAAAGAAGACTCGGGGGTTACTGAGGTTAGAGGGCTTAGCTTGGGGGGACGGGTGCGACATTTCGACTTGCAGATGCCTTGGTAAGCAGGATCCAGACACCTCGCGGCCAACCGACAGCTCCAACTCAAGAGCGTCCTCTTTGGCCAAATGCCAGCCCCGGCACTGACGATCCACTTCCGGCGTGAGGACCGGAAGCTGCGCCCTGGCTTCCGGCACCGCCTCCTCGGGGCGTTTCCACGCGCTTGATTCGGCGCATGTGCTGTGGCCCTGTCGCCCTCCCTTGGTTGTTCTTATTCGTTGAAGTTACACCCCTAGTTGTTTTCATTCTTTTAACCTGTGCTTACCGCCTTTCCTACCATCCTGGTGTGGAGAGCTTTGGAGTCATCTCCATTCCAGCCTCAGCTCTGCCGCTAACTGGCTGTGACTTCTCTGAAATTCGCTTTACTCGTCTGGAAAATAGGAATAAAATTGCTAACCTGGGAGGGTCGTTTTGAGAATTAAGATGTAAATCACTTAGCACAATGCCTGACACAAACTGGTGATTACCTAATCAATAGTAGCGGTGTTATTATTGCCATACTGTTATAATTTGATCTTCACATTACACTGTAAATGATACGGGTTAAACCAAAGGCTCCAAATGGCTGAAGCTGAGTGTCCAGAAGAGAAAGCATAGTTTTGATTTCTGATAAAACTATAATGTTATAGTCCACTTTTCCTTTATGAGAATTTGTGTAAAACATTTATTTTACCTATAGGAGGGTACTTCAAAAAAAGCTAGTGCAAAAAGTGAGTTAAAAGATAATAGTACAGGCTTGTCTGAGTGCAGTGGTGTTTACAACTAATCACAGTTAGCAGATGCTTTTTTCCTTCGCTACTCCCAGTGCTTCACCAGACTAGCCTTTAAGATAATAATATGAATCCTTTTTGAGGACCCCTTTATATAGGAGGAGAACATACTCTGTCCTCTTGATAAAGCGTAAATTTTGGAGAAAAATGGTACTTTCCGGTGTTCTGTTGGGGCCCAGCCATTAGGATTCAGCTTGATGCTTACTTTATCAGCAAGGCACAGGGTATCCGTAGACGCTTACCATTTTTTCATATCAGAAAGTTAAAAAAACATGGTATTTGAATACAACCCTCAAAGTATATCTCAAAAGCCAGGAGCTTTGTGTTCATTGCAGCAGCCAGAGTGGCTTTTATGGAAAGAGAGACCAGTGCTGATTTTCCCCTATCAGAACTGCCACCATCCATCCAGTGAGATGAAGGCTCATGTCCTGCTTGCTACCTGGTCTTAGGATATGTAAAAATTAGAAGGATTATGGTTCCTTCTAACAACCAGGTTCCTACTCTCAACTTGAAGTGGCCTGTAATATTATACACTGGACTAAGCACTAAAGTTAACATTAAAAAGGAAAAAAAGCAATGGGTTCAAGTTCTGTCTACAATTATATTAGGAGTGTGACTAAAAAACAGTCATTTAATTTCTCTGAACCCGCTTCCTTTTCAGTAAAGTGGAAAAAAACAAAGTATGAGAATGGAAAGAAATAACATGCATGTAGTTGCTTTGTAAACTCTAAAGCATTCTTATACAAAGACTCTTCTTTTTAAAAATCACTGTGGCAATGAAATGCTATGGTATCTGAGTTTGTTTTAAAATAACCAGGGGTCAGGTGAGTGGGTGGAGCTGTGATGAAACAGAATTGGCCAGGAAGATGATCGGTGCATGTGGGTTTATTATACTATGTTCCTTATTTTTGAAATTTTTAATAATAAAAAAATCTTTTAAAAGATAAAAATCTCTTAAATAACTTCTCCACTTTTTAACATGTATTACTTACTAGATGCTTATTATAAAACTAACTTGTAAAGTCACCGTTAATTAAAATTAAAAAAGTGAAATTTTAGGACAAATCAATAGGACATTATCCTGATTAAATTTTTCTGTGTAATCACAGAGTTACATCATTAACAAAATGCGTACATACAAGTTCATAGGCATGCCCACATAGATACTTAGCCAAAGATGATTCATTTATATAAGACATATTTATTGAGCCCTTACTATATTCCAGTCACTATTCTGAATGATGATGATACAATAATGAAAAAATACAGTCCTTATCCTTAACTACACAAATTTTACAGGTCTAAAGCTCTAAGGTCCTAAGCTCTGCCAGGTCAAGAATCTTTCATTTTGTTTTTTCATTATTCTATCCCCAGCACTTCTAACAGTGCCTGGCACATAGTAGGGGCTCTATAAATATTTTTAAATGAATGAAGTTATACAGAATATTAATGGCTTTGAGAATGTATGTAAGAAAATATTAACGGTAATATCATTTCCATTGTCTTTAAGTATAATTTGAGAAGATTCTCTGTATCAGATCTCTATGCCGATCCCTTCAAATTTCAACACATTAAAGTTAATGTAAAATGTTCATTTCCTATATCCTTCAGTTTTGTGATATTTATTTGTTGTGGTTCCCCGAAGACCTCGGACAGCTCAACACAAAATTTCTGTATCCCTTGATAAGCAGGAGAGTCAAAATCATTCTCTAACCTGGTCTCATGTCTGGGCTGCAAACTGGTAACTTACACTTTGTTTCACATATATCACAATGATAAGTTCACATTAAAATTTTAATTCTCATCTACTAGCTTAAAATTGGCCTTTAGCGTATTATTGCAATAATTGTCACTTTTTTGCCATAACCTCCTAACCATTATTATCATGGTGAATATACTTATTAACTAGGAAGATAGTTAAGCACTTCTACTCTGCTATCAGACTCAGGTTCAAATTCAGTCTCTAATAGTAGTTTGTGACTTTGGACAAGTTACTTAGTGTAGTGGATTGAATTATGTCTCCCCAAAACTCATTGAAGCTTGAATTGTGTCCCCCAAGTTTTATTTATTAGCAACTTAGCCCCCACTGTGACTGTTAAGAGGGTGGGAAATCCTATTATGGTAATTGAAAGGTACTTGAAGAGGTAATTGGATTGTAGGACCGTGCAGTAGTGAATGGATTAAAAATGGTGGTCAGGGGCATGGTTCTGAGGGCTTTAAAGGAAGAGGAGTCTGCACTCTCTGCTTCCACCATCTTGCAATGTGAGACCCCTCGGTCACTGTTGCTACCACCGATGGACTTTGGACTTCCCAGCCTCAGAAACTGTAAGCAATTAATTTTGTTTTTTCTTGTAAATCACCCAGTTTCAGGTATTTTGTTATAAGCAACCAAAACTGACTAATACACTTAACCTCTCTTTGCGTCACTTTCCACACCTGTAAATTAGTGTAATAATATGTATCTCCTAAGGTGTTTATGAGGATTAAATGAAGAGGATTAAATGAATGTGTTTTAGTATCTGACACAGAGTACTCAACAAATGTAAGCAAATATTATTAACCATGGATACCTAATACTTTATTATTATAATTACTAATATCGACATATTTAAAAATGGAAGTTAAAACTGCAAAAGTGCTTTGAAGATGCCTCTGCATTCTTAGAAAAAAAATAATGTGATTCTTCTCACTGTGTCTAGATTTTTCACAGTACAGTAACAGCTTTATATAAACTGTCATATTCCTAGAATCAAAACAAATAAAAGAATTATACCTTCAAAACCACTCAGAACCAGATCTCTAATGAGAAGATAAGCCTCCTAGAAAACAACCTGTACTATTGTCAGTCTGCTTACTTAGAACAGGTCCTCTGAGTTCTCACATCATGTCTGTGCTTAGCAGGGAACAGAGCGGAGGAGCCAAGAGCACGCAATATTTCCTAGGGCTATGGACACTACTGAATCTGGATGGAGAAGAGAATGTTTGCTTTGAAATAAAAAAATAAAGATTAATTTTTCCTTTTTATTTTAACTTCTCAATATACATTGTCATTGATTTTTTGTGACCCTTTACCCGTTTCTCTTTTCCCCCTTTTTCTCTCCCCTCCTCCCCCCACCCACACCTTATCTGCTCACTTAACAAGTTCAAGGAATTGTTGTGATTGTTGTGTCTTCTTTTCCCCTCACCCTTTATTTGTTTGTGTTTATTTATTTATATATTTTTAGCTCCCACAAATAAGTGAGAACATGTGGTAGTTCTCTTTCTATGCCTGACTTGTTTCACTTAATATAATTTTCTCTAAGTCCATCCATGTTGCTGTGAATGGTAGTATTTCATTCTTTCTTATAGCAGAGTGGTATTCCATTGTGTAGATATGCCACAGTTTCCTTATTCACTCATCTGATGATGGACATTTGGGCTGATTCCAACTCTTGGCTATTGTAAATAGTGCTACAAAAAACATTGGAATACAGGTATCCCTTCTGCATGATGATTTCCATTCCTCTGGGTATGTTCCCAGCAGTGGGATAGCTGGGTCATATGGTAGATCTATCTGTAATTGTTTGAGGAATCTCCATACCATTTTCTATAAAGGCTGCCCACCATTCTGCAGTCCCACCAACAGTGTATGAGAGTTCCTCTTTCTCCACAACCTCACCAGCATTTTTATCATTCTTGGTCTTTTGGATATTAGCCATCCTAACGGGAGTAAGATGGTAACTCAAAGTGGTTTTGGTTTGCATTTCCCAAATGCTGAGTGATGTTGAGCATTTTTTCATGTGTCTGTTGGTCATTTATATGTCTTCCTTTCAGAATTCCTATTTAGCTCCTTTGCCCATTTTTTAATTGGATTAGTTGGGGTTTTTTGCTGTAAAGTTGTTTGAGTTCCTTGTATATTCTGGATATTAATCCTTTGTCAGATGTATATTTTGCAAATATTTTCTCCCACTCTTTTGGTTGTCTTTTCACTCTGTTGATTGTTTCTTTTGCTGTGCAGAAGCTTTTTAGTTTGATATAATCCTATTTGTTTATTATTCCTTTATTTGCCTGTGCTTTGGGGGTCATATTCATGCAGTCTGTACCCACTCCTACTTACTGGAGTGTTTCCCCTGTGTTTCCTTTAAAGAGTTTTATTGTTTCAGGATGTATATTTAATTCTTTAATCCATTTTTATTTTGGAATATGGTGAGGTATGGGGTCTAGTTTCATTCTCCTACTTCTGAATATACAGTTTTCTTAGCACCATTTGCTGAAGATGCCATCTCTTCCCCAGTGTGTACACTTGGTGCCTTTGTCAAAGATCAGATGGCTGTAGGTGTGTGGGTTGATTTTTGGATTCTCTATTCTATTCCACTGATCCATGTGTCTGTCTTTATGCCAGTACCATGCTGTTTTGGTTATTACAGCTTTGTAATATAGCTTAAAGTTAAGTAGTGTTATGCCTCCATCTTTATTTTATTTATTTATTTATTTATTTTGCTCAGGATTGCTTTGGCTATTTGTGGTCTTTTTTACTCCATAAAAATGTCTGGATAGTTTTTTCCATTCTGAGAAAAATGTCATTGGAATTTTGATGGGGATTGCATTAAATCCATAGATCACTTTGGGTAATATGGACATTTTCACAATGTTAATTCTTCCAGTCCAAGAGCATGGGATATCTTTCCATCTTCTTGTGTTCTCTTTAATTTCTCTCAACAGTGGTTTGTAGTTCTCTTCAGAGATTTCTCACGTCCTTGGTTAACTTTATTCCTATGTATTTTACTTTTTGGTGGCTGTTGTAAATGGACTAACTTTCTTGATTTCTTTTTATGCACGTTCACTGTTGGAGTATAGAAATGCTACTGATTTTTGTGTGTTGATTTTCTATCCTGCAAC